>NW_022685220.1:81406-87803 GCF_011630105.1 Anneissia japonica
TAAATTATGTTGTAATTGTATTATGTTAAAAGGAAGTGAATAAATGTTGATTTGATTTGATTGATTCCATTCAAATTTGAACTCAGATTTCATCCATAGAAATACAGGACACACACACACACACATACATGTGCTATGTACAATTCTCTAAGAAAATGAGAAATACTTCATGTAAAAATTTGTAAAGAAATTTGATGAGAAATAAACTGAACATTTCCTATTGAAATGTTATGACAACACATTCTTTTCAAACAAACTCAAAGTTCAATTTCCAAACTTTGTACATTTTCAGATCCAAAATTTTTACACATGTTTTTATTATTTAATGATGATCCCAAAAAGTCATTTGGGATAGATGGCACAGCCTCTAAATCCAAGGTTTGGAGGAAATTGCAACTGATTTTTCAAAGACACAAAAAGCATATTTGACGAAAAACACAAAGCGGTTAATGAGATACAGATTTTTGAGTATTTAAAAACTGGCGGGAAAAGGAGCGTAACCACCCTTTTTTGCACCCCTAGTTTTTAAATATTTAAAAATCTGTATCTCATTAACCGTTTCTGAGTTTTTGTGTGAAATATGGCTTACGTATCTTAGAAAAATCAGTTTTACAACATATAAAAAAGAAAGAATTTTCTCCAGAGTCCCTTTTTAAGCATGTTTTCACTAACGCACTGTATTAGGCTATTCTTGTCTGTCTGAACCCTAGTCAAAAATGTTAAAACTGATTTTCTCAAAAAATTAAATAATATAAAAGTGAACAAACCATTTTTAACAAATGTGGCTAGTACTAGTACAACTGAGTACCTGGGATGTTTAAGCGTCTTAGCAAGAGTGTCATTATTAGACTTTCTGGCGATACATACCTTTCCCTGGGTAGCCCAAAGGGATGAGGTGCAGTACATGTTAACACAAGCCTTGAATAAATAGCACTTAATTCTTGTTGAGCAACGAACAAATTGTCTACGTAATGTATTGCCTCTCATACAAATGGACCTATATTGGCTATTTATAACAGCTTCATCTCTCAAATTAGATGTAATATATGACCTGAGTTAATAAGGTTCTGGGGCACCCACATAGTTTACGACTTGAGGGACAGAACAACGTGCATGGATACGTTGTGCTGTTATGCAGAATGTCGTGATCCATAGCAAAATGTTCGCATATATTACCGTAACAGTATTTGTGAGCCTTGATGCCAATGGTGATATAAGAACTATATCTCATTATGCATATACATAGCTGATTTAACCTTAAATTATTTTAACAACACCCATATATACAGTACTTTTACTTACCAAACTGGTCAGGTCATCGTCTCATAAATTGTATAATAAGGGTGACATAGTTCCCTTTTTTCACTCAGTTTGTGACTTTATAAACTATGTGTGAGATAATTGCCCCATCGATCCAAAAAACATTGCTGGTTGAACCAAAATTCAACCAATCACCATGGCATTATCATTTTCATCATCATCATGATCAAGTAAATGTACAAAAAAAAATTATAATTTAACTGGAATTACAGTACTTTTTTGACATAGGTGCTCTGTTTCAGTGATTTTTTTATTTTACTGTGTAAAAAAGTAAAACCTAAAAACAATTTGATATGTGTAACATTAAATGTTTATTCCATATTTGAAGAGCTTTTTATTATTTTATATGTATTTTTTTTATATTTTTAGATTAAATGGAGGACCGTGCTTTGGGGTATCTATTTACAGTTTCTTATCGGCCTTTTGATTCTTCGTACAAGGCCGGGATATCTGGTATTTGATTGGCTTGGGAAACAGGTACAGACATTTCTTGATTACACATACGAGGGCGCCAAGTTTGTCTTTTATGAGAATTTAGAGGAACGTTACTTTGTGTTTGTGGTAAGTTTACAAAACAAAAGAACAGGTTAAGAATGCTTCCCCAGTCACTGCATCCTCCCCAGAAAATGTTTGAAGCAAAAACATTAAGTTCAAGTAGTTACAAAACACCTTATTGTGAGCTAACATACTTCACTTTATCATCAAGCCCTAATTCACCTTCATGCCCCATCAGACACCCCCTTCCACATTTCAGGACTCTAGATACGCCACTGGATTGATAAGAAGCCTCTGATAAGTTTTGCTTTTGCATTCGTCCTAAAGACAAATTTATGTCAAATCCAAGTCGACTGAATTTAATGTACAGTAAAATGTACGTGAACATTATTTGTTGTTAAAACATCACGCTAACTTTTACCTGAGGGAAACAGTTTTCATGGAAAGACTTTCAAGGCTTTGTTGCTGTTTGCATGCATTAATCTGAATAGACCTAGTTTGATTTCGTACGGAGCACTGAATGTTAACAAATATTGCTTTCAAATAATAATAATAATAAATACCTGCCAATCCTAGGGTTAGGCTTAAGAAAAATTTTTTTTTTTTTTCAAAGGTGCAATCACGCTGGAATTTTTTTCGGTAAAATTAACCAAGATGCTGGTTAGTTTTACCAGGATTTAGTCCAGTGTAAACAGCCCTGGAAACTTGCCTCTCAGGAAAACTTTACTGAGACCCAAAAACTGACCAAGTTAGTCTTACAGAGCCAAAAAGTCCAATGTGAACATGCAACTCAGTTAAACTTACCGAGTCATTTGAGCATTGCTCAATTGATTATGTCATGGATTAGTGCCCTCAATAGCTGATTTTCATGGCTCGGTTATAGTTTTACCATTTATTGCAGTAAAACTAACCGACTCAAAGAATCCTAGCGCGGACAGCAGTAAGAATTACCCATTGGATGGAATATGGTATCTTGATGAAGTCTTCTCGTTTTCAATTCCTGTGTGATTGCGGCTTCAGACTTATAATTGAAGTTTTTAAAGCATATTAAGCCATGGGAGAAAACATTTGCTGTATCAGAACAGTATCAAAATATAAACGAAAGTTCTACTATTTTTTTTTTTTTTTTTCATTTTTATAGGTGTTGCCCATGATCATATTCACCAGTGCTGTTATCTCTGTTCTGTACTACTATGGTATTATGCAGATAGCCATATCAGCGTTTGCTTGGATTATGCAGCGCACGATGGGGACATCTGGTGCGGAATCCTTCGCAACAGCTGCAAATGTTTTCGTTGGAATGGTAAAAAATGATTAAATTAATTCAGGTTACTTAAACATACATCATGAATTCATAATTTACAACTGAAATTTTTTTTCACTTTTGCATATTAGTAAGTTAAAAATATGATTTGAAAAATGTTAAAAAATAAGTCTATTTCAAATACACCATCTTGCAGTTAAAACAGAGTTTGTAGTGACAGTATTGATAGAATACAGTTGATATTCGAGAGGTTTGTTATTTGAGATGTCATTGTGTATTAACTGTTGTCTACATTTTATAAATCCATTGTTAATATTTACCATATGCAATTAATCTTCTAATAACTGTTACTTTAACAGGGCTATAGAATTCATTGGACTGTACCACTTCCAAAAATAGGGGTGGTTACATTATGATCATGATTTAAATAATAGTACTAAAGTATTCATATATTTTTGTCACAGTATACATTGTATATGTTTGTATTTTGTATTTGTAGTCACCGTTGCTGTTAGAAACGCTCATCCTAATTCATGTTCACATTATTCGTATTAGCCCCATAAAAAAGAAACTTCAATAATATCATTCTAATCGTGCAACACAATTTTCCACACCCCCCCCCCAACATCTTTCCAAAATACAGTTTGCTAAACAAAGCATAAAATAGTCTTGCCAAAGTTTCTGTACATAGTTTGTTTTTATTTTATCTTATTTACTACCCTACCAACAGCAGTAAATTGTCACTAGGTAACATTGTTGTGTGACACCATATTAGCAGTGGCAGTTTAAGAAATTTCTGACATGTAGTACAGTACAACCATTTTGACAGGAGGGCCAAACCAAAAAAAAAAATTAGAGCCTTGATCAGGGTCTTGGAATACAGTCCCATAGAAGAGATTTCATGGTTTAGGATGGCCTACAATTGTGCTTTTTTTGTGCTGATTTGCAATTACATTAACTATGTTTGAATCAGCAAATTAATATAGTTTGGCTATCTTATCATTATGTCAGATGACAGGAGTCCATGCATGCCTGACAAAGGATATTGCCTTCCCCCAACTCCCCTCTCGTGCTGCCACTGTATATTAGATAATAGATCATTTCGTTGGTAAGTTTCAGCAGCCAATACTTAAATCAGACTTTGATGAAATTGAGCATTATCTGAATCTACAACAGACAAAGAATAATAATTTTTAGTGTTTGATAAATGTGTGAAACAAGCATATTGTTGACTGTCACCACAAAATGAACGATGTGTCGCAAAGGGCAAAACTGAGATAATAGTACTATCAGATAAATGATCGAATGTAAAGTCTGGGCTGTCTCTTATACACATCTAGATGTGTATAAGAGACAGGTGCATGGATACGTTGTGCTGTTATGCAGAATGTCGTGATCCATAGCAAAATGTTCGCATATATTACCGTAACAGTATTTGTGAGCCTTGATGCCAATGGTGATATAAGAACTATATCTCATTATGCATATACATAGCTGATTTAACCTTAAATTATTTTAACAACACCCATATATACAGTACTTTTACTTACCAAACTGGTCAGGTCATCGTCTCATAAATTGTATAATAAGGGTGACATAGTTCCCTTTTTTCACTCAGTTTGTGACTTTATAAACTATGTGTGAGATAATTGCCCCATCGATCCAAAAAACATTGCTGGTTGAACCAAAATTCAACCAATCACCATGGCATTATCATTTTCATCATCATCATGATCAAGTAAATGTACAAAAAAAAATTATAATTTAACTGGAATTACAGTACTTTTTTGACATAGGTGCTCTGTTTCAGTGATTTTTTTATTTTACTGTGTAAAAAAGTAAAACCTAAAAACAATTTGATATGTGTAACATTAAATGTTTATTCCATATTTGAAGAGCTTTTTATTATTTTATATGTATTTTTTTTATATTTTTAGATTAAATGGAGGACCGTGCTTTGGGGTATCTATTTACAGTTTCTTATCGGCCTTTTGATTCTTCGTACAAGGCCGGGATATCTGGTATTTGATTGGCTTGGGAAACAGGTACAGACATTTCTTGATTACACATACGAGGGCGCCAAGTTTGTCTTTTATGAGAATTTAGAGGAACGTTACTTTGTGTTTGTGGTAAGTTTACAAAACAAAAGAACAGGTTAAGAATGCTTCCCCAGTCACTGCATCCTCCCCAGAAAATGTTTGAAGCAAAAACATTAAGTTCAAGTAGTTACAAAACACCTTATTGTGAGCTAACATACTTCACTTTATCATCAAGCCCTAATTCACCTTCATGCCCCATCAGACACCCCCTTCCACATTTCAGGACTCTAGATACGCCACTGGATTGATAAGAAGCCTCTGATAAGTTTTGCTTTTGCATTCGTCCTAAAGACAAATTTATGTCAAATCCAAGTCGACTGAATTTAATGTACAGTAAAATGTACGTGAACATTATTTGTTGTTAAAACATCACGCTAACTTTTACCTGAGGGAAACAGTTTTCATGGAAAGACTTTCAAGGCTTTGTTGCTGTTTGCATGCATTAATCTGAATAGACCTAGTTTGATTTCGTACGGAGCACTGAATGTTAACAAATATTGCTTTCAAATAATAATAATAATAAATACCTGCCAATCCTAGGGTTAGGCTTAAGAAAAATTTTTTTTTTTTTTCAAAGGTGCAATCACGCTGGAATTTTTTTCGGTAAAATTAACCAAGATGCTGGTTAGTTTTACCAGGATTTAGTCCAGTGTAAACAGCCCTGGAAACTTGCCTCTCAGGAAAACTTTACTGAGACCCAAAAACTGACCAAGTTAGTCTTACAGAGCCAAAAAGTCCAATGTGAACATGCAACTCAGTTAAACTTACCGAGTCATTTGAGCATTGCTCAATTGATTATGTCATGGATTAGTGCCCTCAATAGCTGATTTTCATGGCTCGGTTATAGTTTTACCATTTATTGCAGTAAAACTAACCGACTCAAAGAATCCTAGCGCGGACAGCAGTAAGAATTACCCATTGGATGGAATATGGTATCTTGATGAAGTCTTCTCGTTTTCAATTCCTGTGTGATTGCGGCTTCAGACTTATAATTGAAGTTTTTAAAGCATATTAAGCCATGGGAGAAAACATTTGCTGTATCAGAACAGTATCAAAATATAAACGAAAGTTCTACTATTTTTTTTTTTTTTTTTCATTTTTATAGGTGTTGCCCATGATCATATTCACCAGTGCTGTTATCTCTGTTCTGTACTACTATGGTATTATGCAGATAGCCATATCAGCGTTTGCTTGGATTATGCAGCGCACGATGGGGACA
>NW_022685220.1:88559-92450 GCF_011630105.1 Anneissia japonica
CGACTTGTCAAGATAATCTATCTCGCCATGTCGACATGATATGTATGTTATGTCGACTTGACAACATAAATTATCTTGACAAGTCGTCAAGTCGAATGGCACTTAGGTGCTTCCGTAGAAAATGCATTAAAACAATTCAAAGATGTTTATTTTCAGATTTGCAGTAATTTTTGGTTCCTTCTGTTGTGCCTTTAATTAGCACTGCTGTAGTGGATATGTGCACTTTATAAATCTTATTATTATTATTGTTATTGTTAGTATTATAATTTTTAATTGTTATTATTAATTAATGCTATTGATTGTTATTTAAAAACTAGATTTCAACTGACTCTCTATTGAAAACCTATGGACTAAAATGGAAGCTCAAAATATACAGTAATATTAATGATGAATAATATTAATTATTATAATTATAATAATTATTATAATTACAATAATGAAAATAACAAGATTCAATTGAATTACGTATTTGTAATATATTTAGAGGAGAAAAATTATGTTGATACTATTTAGGCCAAATAAAAAAAAATATTGTGTTGCCATGCCCGAACGACTCATACGAAATTCAAGGCATTTTAGCTTTTTTTTTTACTAAAACTAACAATATTTTTTTTATGAGCAAATAAGGCTGGAATAGCCTTGGCCAGGCTAGGGGCCAAGGCCTAGCCTATTTTATCTGGATGGTACGTGATGCGAATCAAAAAAAAAAATATATATTTCCTACCAACCTACACATTTTGTGGATTTTTCCAAAACATGGCCAACACAAAAATTATTTTTTTTGCCTTATACGAAAAAGTGCATGTTATTTTGTGTTCATTTCATTTTTAACGTGGAATTTACAGTGACAGACTCATTTCATATGCACTATTTAGGCCAAATAAAAAAAAATATTGTGTTGGCCATGCCCAACCGACTCATACGAAATTCAAGGTCGGCATTTTAGCTTTTTTTTTTACTAAAACTAACAATATTTTTTTATGAGCAAGTAAGTGTGGAATAGCCTTGGCCAAGCTAGGGGCCAAGGCCTAGCCTATTTTATCTGGATGGTACGTGATGCGAATCCAAAAAAAAAAAAAAATATTTCCTACCAACCTACACATTTTGTGGATTTTACCAAAACATGGCCAACACAAAAATTTTTTTTTTTTTGCCTTATACGAAAATGTGCATGTTATTTTGTGTTCATTTCATTTTTAACGTGGAATTTACAGTGACAGACTCATTGTCTGTTGTTAATTCATATGCTTGACAGCAATTTGACCACTGAAAGGTCATTGTCAAAAAACAAGGACCTAAGACGACTGAAGAGTGGAGTTTCCTTCTTACGTTCTGCCGGGTAAAATCAATTACTTTAAGCGACGTTTCTAGACTAACCTACACGTACAAACGTCCGCGTGTTGCGACGCTCGAGTATTACTATTCAGCGTTTTAACTAAATTTCTAGGTTTCCTATTTCTACGTTTAATCGGCCCATGTCTCAGCCACAATATTTTGAGGCCAATATTATTTACAAACCCAGTTAAACTTATTTACTAGTCTATTTCAGCGTGCTAATTATTACATTTAGGCGACACTTGTTGTAGATACACGGTACCAACGCTCATTTTTACTATGTTTCTACGTCAGCTCATCAGTGTTCTAATATAGACAATGGGTCGTGTCTCATATTATTTGTTATATTTTTATTCATTATTTTCACTTGACTCGCATAAATAATTTTGTTCGAAGAACATTTGCAGTTGTACTTCGCAGCACTTCACTTGCAATTTGCAATTTCTAGTAAACTATAGTTTCTATGTCGTCCCTTGACCATTTTATGTATCTGTAACTTTGATTTATTTATCTTATTAGTTTTCCATGTCTGTTTAAAGGTGGACAAATAAATTCTGAATACAGTAAATATGAAATGAAATGAAAATGAACCAGTCTTAACTTTAACCATGGTGCTGGGGGCTGGTCTAGACACGCCAGATAGAGTGTCAAGATAGCAGCATACCAAATATGCAATCATAGGTTACAGGTCTAGCCTCAAAATTGGGGATCTAAATGTAGGTTGCCACCTAAAGAAATACAAAACCAGTGCCATCAGCCATTAGGCCCAGTGTACTCAACTAGACTTTCGCCAGGACTCTTTTTTATATGTACAGGACCACCAGCAAACAAAGCAACCAAAAGAGGGACTTTCAAAGTAAAAAAAAATATTTGGAAATAGCTTAACCTAGCATTCAATGGCTTAATAAAATTCATTGGCATACCGGTAGTGTAAGATGCTGTATTTGTTATATTGCGGTGAACAGGACAACCAATCAAAATGTGACTCCTTTGTGAGCAGCAATGGAACTTCCATGGGGCTAGATAAACCACCTGCCTAGGAATGTAATTCCTGGGCAAGGTTAATAGTACTCAAGATGGAATTATGAACTAAATATTTAGACCAAGGGCTGGATTTATCAAACTAGAAATCAACTTAAATTCATCTTAATTCCATTTTTTTTTTGCTTTTAGTCAAATTATCATTATTACTTAGCTTAAAAATTGCTTAAAATTAAAAAAGTCAATTGTACACATGCGCCATCTAAGACGATTTTTAAGATAAGATTTTGCTATTAGATGGTTTGATAAATCAGCTTAAATATTTGCTTATGGCCATCTTAACTTTTTTGACTTAAGACATTTGCTAAGCTGAGATTGATAAATCCCTAGGCCTGGCGCTTTACATGCACCACTTTCTTCTGAAATACACTTGCAATCCATTAATAATAATATTATTATTATTATTATTACTAATTTTATTAATGCTTTAAAAAAACTAATACTATTCGTTTTGTCTTAATTTCCTATCATTTTTAATGTAGCTCTTTAAGGTGTATTATGCTTTGAAAATAAATAAATCCTTGCCAAGCCGCTAGGGCACATAGATATACAGATCATTTCGGTCGCACTTCATTTCGGTCGCGCTTCGTTTCGGTCGCGCTTCATTTCGGTCGCGGTTTGTTTTCAACAAATGTATGGAGCGTCAATGGAGTTTCGAAACGCTAAATTTAATATAACTAAGCCTAATTATCATTGCAAGTTCGTCAATCGACTTTTTTTATTTATGTTTTGTTGTATTTCTAATAAGTAACAACAGACTATATAAAAGCAAGTAAAATTAATACTATTATTACTAAACTATCAAATAATATTATCGGACGGTTTTTATTTTCGTTTTGTTATGAATCCTATGCTTTCTACTACATAACAAATACAGCAAATAAAATAAATACTAAAATATGATATGATGTTATATATTATTATTATTATTATTATTATTATTATTGTTATTTATTTCCATTGTATCTGGAAAAAACAGCCAATTTGTCATTTAAATTACTGTAACATTAGTTTATTAACAATTATTTTTATTAATATTAAAGTTTGTTATTGTTTTTATTTTCGTTTTATGAATCCTACGCTTTCTACTACATAACAAATACAGCAAATAAAATAAATACTAAAATATGATATGATGTTTTATATTATTATTATTATTATTATTTTGTTTTGTTTACATTGTATCTGGAAAAACCAGCAAATTTGTCATTTAAATTACTATAACATTAGTTTATTAACAATTATTTTTATTAGTATTAAAGTTAGTTATTTTTAATATATTACTGTATAACTTGGTGCTATTTTTCTTTTTTTACAGAAACAACGCAGATGTTACGAAGTTGACCGAGTTTGAGATACGTTTTTTTGGTTCTTGCTATATACATCGATATAATTTTTATTAATGCTTGAATCAAATAAAAATCTATGGAATAAGTATAGTCAATAGATTAGTTTCGCATACGTTTTTTTTTCTTGTCTGTTACGTTTCCATTTACCATAAATGTTCTGATCATG
>NW_022685220.1:92456-119415 GCF_011630105.1 Anneissia japonica
TAATATTGTAAAGGAAATATGTATTTCCATATTTATATTTTCCATATAAAATTGTCAATACATTGATAATTGCATGCGGTACATTTTAAAAGCCTTTTCATGCTTCTGTTATATTCATAAGCCCGAGAAAATTCTTAAGGCGAAGATGACACAAGGTTTGTGATTTCTTGTTTGTTTTATTTCCATTTTTGTTACATTATTGCAAAGACAGAATTAGGTCAGATGCTAAAATAGACGACCAGCTATTTCTAGGTACAAACACGTGCACTGAAGCGCAGTTCACCACTTCACGTGTGTTCACCTACTTCATGAAACCAGTAACTTAGAATTGTCTGCGCTGGCTGCTGATCATGTTTATAAAATAAAAAAATAAATGGATAATAAAATATATATTTGTTATATGATTTCATGTGTAATGTAAATAAATACGTATAAATTTTATGTATATATATATATATATATGTATATGTATATATATGTATATATACATGTATATATATATGTATATATATGTATATGTATGTATATGTATGTNATATATATATATATATATATATATACTGTATATATATATATATATATTCAATAAAATATTAAATACACTAAAAAAACATTTGCCATACATTACATTCAAACAAGGGGGAAAATCAACACCCAGAAAAATCAGCATTTTAGTAATAATTTAAAAAACAAATAATAATTTAAAAAACAAGAAAATATCCGATCCCTAATTCTATTTCACTCGTTTCAAAATATAACACAGAGCCGACTTTCAAAATATTCCTAACAGTTATGATGAAACATCAATTTTGCTAATTTCTCTAGGTTTTTTCCTCTCTGGATCAGTCCACTATGAACATAATTAATACAAAAAATAGTAAATAATTGAATTTCAAACTCGATCAATAAATATTATTTATGTCATGCTGAATGAATTTTGTTTGCACAGAGATATTTTTACCTAGGCAGTTCAGTTCAACTTTCTCTGTCGGGCCACACTTTGCCCAACTGCGCATTAGATAAATACAAGCAGAACATAATTATACAAAACGACGCATTGCCAATGCTAAATTCAGAAGTGTTGTGGGCATCTTGATGGATATACTATTACTAACTTGCCAATAGTAGACAATCACAGCCCAGCTTATCTTTACTACAGTATAATTTTCCTTTTTTTTATTTCAGAGAGGAAAGCAATGTGTTAGAAGCACTTTATGGTGGGGCAAAAGATGGATTGAAAATCTGTGGCTATGTCTTAGCAAACCTTATTGCTATCATTTCTGTTCTTGCATTTGTCGATGCTGTTTTAGAGAGACTGGGGTACATGGCTGGAATTGAGGACCTGTCTTTTCAGGTGAGCCCTCCATTGGTGAAATTTGATTCTCCACTTACTGTAAATGTTAATGAATAGGATATTGAGAAAAGTAAAATAAGTTAAATTTAATAAATAGTTTTTGAACGACAACAAAGAAATGAGGACGATCATGTTTGGGTGTGAGCAGAGTCCATTGCTGGGACAGTTGGACAGTTCTATTTTTGTCGTAGGGGTGTACTTAAAGAAATAGAAATTGGAAGTGGTTATTCACACGGTAGACCGTGCGAATAAGCTCTCATGAGTCCTATTCGCACGGTAGACCTAGCCAATCAGTATTTAAGGTTTCATGACGTAACGGCTGTCATACCGTGCGAATAAGTTCTTATTCCCAATTTGCACGGTACATCATGAATTAACTATATTTAGCACGATATCGTCTCCAAAGGTTCAATGACCTAAATATTTTACAAGATACTTAATTTGTTACAAGAATACCGAATTGAACTGAAATACCTTTTCAGATAGACTATCATACAAACATTGTCTACCGTGCAAATAGGAAATAATACATTATTCGCAAAATAAATTTTAAAAAAGCACCAATAAAAGCTTTCTTCTTTGTTTGGCTTCTGGTTGTTCATAATCACAAAAGCAGCCATGAAAGCCTGATGTTAATTTAGTGACTACAAATCATTTGTTGAATTATTTACATAAATTTCAGGACGAAAATAACCTTGTTGTAAAGTACTGTACATACAACAATCTTTCAACAATTATCACAGCTCCCTATGGTCTCTGAGCGCTATGTGCTTTGTGTAGGCCTATATCATTAGGCCTACAATCAATGTATCCAGTGGCATTTCAAAAACACTCTCACACATTGGAATCCAAAAGGCAGTGAAGAATGTACATCAATATAAATCTTAGTTTCTAGTACGGTATATATTCTGTGGCGGATCCAGGATTATGGTAGAGAGGGATTAGGAGAGACTTTTAGAGATGTGCGAGTCTACAGGTGGGCTAAGTGCAGCACGACTGCAGCCCACAAAAGTAAAACCCTATTGAAACTGAACATAAAATTGAGTAATTTAGCATCAGTTTGGCATCCTCTCATCCTCCTCTGTTCCAACTCCCAGCATGGTTGGTGCTAATTTGTAATTAATTTTCTTTTGTTTCCCCATTTAATATTTTTGAATGGAACAAAAATCACTTCACTACTAGGCCCTATGATAAGGGACTCCACCAGTACATACTCCACACAGGCTTTTTTCATAGCTATTTCTCAAGGATAGCCTAAGAAAAGAGTAAAAGGTCTGCAGACACAATGCTAAACTAGGACCTATTGCACTTCTGTTAGGGTTATCGTATCGACTGTCTGTGCTGTGCCCAACTCATATGGTATGCCATGAAATAATACAGTATTTCTATCTACAACATTCTACTGTGCGAATAAGAGTTTTTTTCGACAATTCACACGGTACCGTGAGAATAAGCTTTTATGAGTCTTATTCGCACGATAGACCTAGCCAATCAGCATTTAAGGTTTCATGACGTAATGGCTGTCATACCGTGCGAATAAGTTCTTATTCCTAATTCGCACGGTACCGTGCGAATAAACTCTTCCATAGAAGATGTTTTATCTTACTCATAGACTATCAACGACACTGCTAATTTGTGTAATTTTCATCCATAAACAAGTGTAATAGTTTTAAAATGAGCCTAAACTACATGCAGTAATGCTCTATAAACTAGAGGCTTTCTGATTGAAGAAAAAAAGTTATACTAGTTGTGTGAGAAAGACAAAAATGCCAAGAAGGCTTTACATCTTTGTCTTCAAATAATGATAATATTTATATGGAATTTCTGGAAAGAACAGGATATGAATAGTGAAAATCTGCGGGGACATGCACTCCCCAGTGGCGACTTAAGAAATTTGCCGACAGGAGATCCGACGTGTCCGACAGTAGGGTCCGAACCAAGGGGGCGGACTATGGGCCTCGGTCAGGATCTCAGAATAAAAATCCCTCGTAGGGTTCACAGGGAGAGTTTTTATGGCTTTTAGTATTATACATAGAGCTATTAAAACAACTAGAGTGCTGACAAGATGGCGAAGTAATGCAGAGTTGTGTATGTGTACCATCCAAGATGGCCGCCGTAGGAAAGCACCACCTTCTGGCTTATTATACATATTATTACCATGAATAAGATTATTATTTCATTAAAAATAATTGATATTGATAATAACAAATTATTAAACTATCGTAGCCAAAAAGAGGCCAAGTAGAGGATCTTATTCAAAAATTTAAAAAAAATTGAAATCGTGTACATTACACCCATACACCGCAACATACGGGTAACTAGCTGTACTGAACTTTCTGTGCAAATTGAGGGCGCCATTGAAAATGATAGTGCTTAGGCGAAATTTGATTGGCTGAATCTATGGCAGCCATCTTGGATGGTACACACACACACAGCTCTGCGTATTTCGAACATCGAATACATTGCATTTACGCTCTAGTATTCTTATTATCTCTATGGTATTATACCCAAATTGAGTTTTATACAATATAGGGACTGGCAATTAAAATACTGTACATTATTTGGATGGGACAACAGGGGACAAATTCCCTCCCGCTGGCGCCAAAAATGGTATTCCCTGTCATGATTTGTTAGAGCTCTATATAGAATCAGAATTTATTTATTGATCTCCAAATGAAGAAATTGTTTGCTCAATAAAAAACCTTGCATGTAAAAATACATTAAATTACAGTCACAATAAAATATGGTAACAATATTTTATTATACTTTGTATTTCTTTGTTAATATTATCATAATTTTTTTTTTCAATGCAATGCAATAAATTATAGTTGATTTGACTTATCAAGTAAGTAGGTTGCATAACTGTTTGCATGCTTAAATCATGACAGCTTCAAGCTTTGCATAAAACAAAGATGCTGATAGATTGCATATATAATATAGCACCCTCTATTGTTTAAAGTTTTATTTTTATGATGCAGATATTATATTTTTTAAACATCGTTTTTGTTTCTGTATTAATAATAATTATTACCATTCAACGGACAAAGTACAGTGGCAGATCCAGGAATTTGAAATAGAGGCGGCCAAGGGAAGGACTTTTACAGATAGAGGGTGCAGACCACCTCAGGCCCACCATGGTTGGGGCTGAAGTAAGAAAAATTATGATTATAGCAAATCTAAATGGCTGAAAATGGCACTCTCAGACTCAAATTGAATATCATTTTCTTTTTTTCTCCATTTAAAAAAATAATTTTGACGAATTTTTTTTTTTTTTAGGGTGGGGAGCTGCCTGCTTCCCCCTCCCCATGAATCTATCATTCAAATATTCAAAGGTCATTCACATGTTGAATAGGTTGACACTTTTTATTAATTTCACCAACATTTATTGTTTGATTAACCAAGGCATACATGGAGAGATATCCAAGCACCAATATTATAACAATCTTTATGCATTATTATTAGTCTTTTATGCATTATTATTAGTCTGCCTGATGGAGCGGAACTATTCCAATTTTTTTACTGCTCCAGTTTGTAAGTTTTGTTAGCGATGGCTGTGGTGCATCGCCATCTTCATCGTCATCGTCTTGAGTTCCCACAATCATCATGTTGATTATCACGGAACTGTAGGAGGTGTAGTGGCAGTCCTTAACAGCCGGTTGTTGAGTTAATTAAGTTTTAATTTCATTTTAATTTCATTTTTTTCTTTCTTTTCTCCAGCCCTTCTTTTTTTCTTCTTTTTACCTTTTCTCTTCCTTTTCTTTTTGTTTTCTCTTTTCTTTCTCCTTTTCTTTTCCATTTTCCCTCCTTTCTCTTTTTCTTTTCTCTTTCCTTTCTCTTTCATTTTCTCCTCGTTATTTGTTTTATTTTTTTTTTATTTGAAAAAGAAAAGGGAAACATCTAGGTGAATTTGAGATCTTGATGTTCCTCATTCCACTCTCTCACTGTACGAGGAAAGAAGGTCAGAAAACAGTAGTCAGTTCTGATGTTGTATATGCATTTACAGAACAGTGAGAGCCTGGCATCATGTTAGTGTACTGATTAATACTAGCTACAACATAATGAACAACACATACTGTATGGAATACTCCCTAGCCATATTATATGGAATACTCCCTAGCCATATTATATGGAATACTCCCTAGCCATATATGGAATACTCCCTAGCCATATTATATGGAATACTCCCTAGCCATATTATATGGAATACTCCCTAGCCATATTATATGGAATACTCCCTAGCCATATTATATGGAATACTCCCTAGCCATACTATATGGAATACTCCCTAGCCATATTATATGGAATACTCCCTAGTCATATTATATGGAATACTCCCTAGCCATATTATATGGAATACTCCCTAGCCATATTATATGGAATACTCCCTAGCCATATTATATGGAATACTCCCTAGCCATATTATATGGAATACTCCCTAGCCATATTATATGGAATACTCCCTAGCCATATTATATGTAATACTCCCTAGCCATATTATATGGAATGCTCCCTAGCCATATTATATGGAATACTCCCTAGTCATATTATATGGAATACTCCCTAGCCATATTATATGGAATACTCCCTAGCCATATTATATGGAATACTCCCTAGCCATATTATATGGAATACTACCTAGCCATATTATATGGAATACTCCCTAGCCATATTATATGGAATACTCCCTAGCCATATTATATGGAATACTCCCTAGCCATATTATATGGAATACTCCCTAGCCATATTATATGGAATACTCCCTAGCCATATTATATGGAATACCCCTAGCCATAATATATGGAATACTCCCTAGCCATATTATATGGAATACTCCCTAGTCATATTATATGGAATACTCTCTAGTAACAACATATGGATGGAATACTCCTCAAGCCACGCACTCACTGCTTCTGACGTTCGTCTGCCGACAAGATTCTATTAAGAACGCAATGTCACGACGCGCGTGCACGCGCAACGGATCTTTTTTAATAACGTACAGACTGCAACCAACGATCAGTAGACTGTGTTGTGGCGTCTAGCGCTCACGCGGAGCGGAGTTGGATTTGGCGGCCAATGGACGTACAAGCGACATACGATGCAGGATGCCCGGCTGTAGCTACAACATATAGAAATACTCCCAATCTACAACAAATGGAATACTCACCATGGATATTGGTATGTGCTCCATAGGTGGCTTATAGCAATATGCATTTAGGACTTGCAGTTGCTATTATTTTATTTAGAAATAATCATTGCCTTTATTTCTTTATATCTTCACAGCTTATCTGTAGCTACTTACTTTACCCACTTGCGTGGCTGCTTGGGACAGAGAAGAAAGATTGTAAGGTTGTTGCAGAGTTGATTGGTACGAAGACCTTTTTAAACGAGTTCATTGCCTATGAGCATCTTGGGAACTTCATAAGAGCAGGTGAACTTTCAGTGAGTTTTTCATTTAATTGTTTCATTATTTCGTCAAATATGTACAAAACCAGAAAACATATTAAAACGGAATAACTTATTGTACCCTCGACAGTGACTGGATAAAGAAATAGGGAACATAATTGCTGTATTGTGAATTTTAATCTGATAAGAGTAATACAACAGTGGGAGCTCCAGAAATGTGCCTACAGGGAGTCTGGTCAGGGTCATGGAATGAAAATCTCTGGTAGGGTTCATGGGGAGAGATTTTATGACATAGTATGACCCAAAAATGTGTAATGTTATTTGGATAGGCAAATTAAAAATTTTGGGTCTGATGACCTCGTCATGACATCAAAAAGCAGGGGATCCAGACCTGTGCGACGGGGGGGGGGGTCAATTTTCTCCACAGGTACCACTTCTGTAACACAACATTAACACCAAATTAAAATGACATCTTTACAGAATATTACAACTTGATTTAAATATGAATATATAAAGTATACCGCATAAAAGTAAACAATGACCATCTAACATATAACCCAAGACAAATCGGCACATAAAACTTTTTTTATTAATTTTATTTATAAAAACAACAGTTGTGTTTTAATTTTTTATTGCCATTTTAATTAAATACAGTTTTTTTAATATTGATATTCTTATACATATAATTTTATAATAAGAGAATTTGTGTGGCTGTAGCTATTCTTTTAGTCTCTAAACTGAATATTCACTTTCGTGATATAATAAATTTGTAAATCCTTTATCTTCTCTATAGATTCGATCACAGGTCATAGCAACTTACGCCCTTTGTGGATTTTCAAATCTGGGTAGCTTGGGTGTAATGTTAGGTGGGCTTGTCCCGTTGATTCCTGAACGCAAATCTGAAATCGCGACATCTTGTCTTCGAGGTTTAGTTGCAGCCACTATAGCATGTTTGTTAACAGCAGCAGTTGCAGGTAAGATGCGACCACTTTTTTTTTTTTATCATATCGTGATCATTTTGATGCAAATCATGATATTTAAGATTTGAGAAATGTGGTCATCGAAGGTAAGATGCAATCATGATCAGTAAGATGTGATAAAATGATACGATCATGGACATTAAAATATGATCAACAAGTCAAAATTGTTCTTGCATATCACGGTAGTTTTGAGTTTAACCTACCTGTAACTGGTTTAAGCGCTTTAGGAAACGTAAATTGCGTTTAAATAATTTAATCAACTTTCAACAAAAAATCTTTAAATGGTCCTCATATCCACACCCTACTGCGGATCGACACCAAAATTGGAACATTTCTTCATTACATCATGAAAAACTATTCTGCAAAGTGTCATTTTTATCCATATATAACTGGGACGCAAGAAATTTAAATGGCCCTCAAATTTACACCCTAACCTGGATTGTCCCTACATATAATAATATCTTCCTTCTAACTTGGGTTAAACTTTCCCAAAAGTTTTATTCAGATTAGTTGACCCATTTTTCAAATATCTGGTCTGGGATGTTTTCCTTTAAATGGTCCTCATATTCACACACTACACCGGATCATCACAAAAATTCACTTATTTCTTTACTGGACATTTACAAACTATTATAGAAAGTTGCATTTACACCCATTGAAAACTTTTATAGATATTTACGTCTGGGATCTCAAAAATTTGAATGACCCTCTAATGTACACTCGCCAACACAAAATGCTATCTTCATTGTAACTTGGTTAAACTTTCCCGAAAGTTTCATTCAGATCAGTTGATCCGTTTTCGAAATATGTGGTCTGGGAAGTTTTTCTTTCAATGGTCCTCAGATCTACACCCTACTCAGGATCGTCACAAAAATTTAATCATTTCTTTACTCGACCTTGACAAACTGTCATGCAACATTTAAATTATACCCATTAATTTTTTTAAAGAGATATTTAGGTCTGGGTCCTCAAAAATTGAAATGACCTTCCCATTTACACCCTTGACTGATTCGTCGCCAGCACATAATAATTTCTTCTTTGTAACTTGGTTAAACTTTTTCCGAATGTTTCATTCAGATCAGTTGATCCGTTTTCAAAATATGTGGTCTAGGACGTTTTCCTTTAAATGGTCTTCAGATCCACACCATACTGCGGATCGTCACAAAAATTTAAACTTTTTTACAAGACCTTTACAAAGTATAATAGAATTTTTCATTTAGACCCATTGGTTTTTTATAAAGAGATATTTAGGTCTGGGTCCTCAAAAACTGAAAAGGCCCTCAAATTTACACCCTTCACTGGATCGTCACTAACACATAAAAATTTCTCCCTTGTAACTTGATTAAACTTTCCCGTAATTTTCATTCAGATCAGCTGACCAGTTTTTGAAATATCTGGTGTAGACTGTTTGACCTTAAATCACTTTAATTGGTCCTCACACGCTCACCCCAACATAGATTGACACTAAATATTAGGAGGCACATCCTTGATATATGGTATATGTTTCGGCAAAGCACAGAAAAATTCTAACCATGGGAAGTGACCAAAGTGACAACCAGAAAAAAACAGTGCAAAAAGATAGGAAAAATATATGCAAGAAGAAAGAAAAAAAACAATGGCTTTTCCAAGTACTGCTGGGAAAAGCCAATAATAATAATAATAATAATAATAATATGAATATGAACATGAATGTTAAGATATGATCATGATCAGCAAGTCATGATCAAGAAGTGGTGATCATATTCAGTAATATGTAATTATGATCAGTTTGATGTGATTGTGATCATTATGATGCAAATCATAATCAGTATAATAATCATGGTCAGTTAGATATGATTGTGAGCATAAAGATGCAAACATGATCAGTAACTCATGATCTGTAAGATGTGCAGGCCTGATGAAAACGTGACAAAGAAAATTACATTTATATATACATGATACAGTGGTTGTCAGTATTTTTTTTTTCTAAATGCCTCCTGGAAGACCCCTGTTGTCCAGTAGTATTAGTGGCCTTGAAAATGATTGTTCATCATCAGTGAGATTACTAAGATTCTGTCATCAGAAAAGTGTGATCATAATAAAAGTAAATTGTGATCATGATCAGTAAGATATGACTGTAACCAGTAGGAAAACTGTTCATGGTCAGTATAAGGTGTGTTCATAATTATTAAAATGCCATTGTGATTTTAAGATTATTATGTGATAATCAGTAAGATGTGATCATGATAAGTAAGATGTGATTTTGATCAGTAGGAAAACTGTTCATCATCAGTATATGGTGTGTTCATAATCATTAAAATGCCATTGTGATTTTAAGATTAATTATATGATAATCAGTAAGATGTGATCGTGATCAGTAAGATGTGATTGTGATCAGTAGGAACACTGTTCATAATCAGTAAGGTGTGTTCAAAATCAGTAAAATGCCATCATGGTTAATATGATGTATTAATCAGTAAGATGTGAACATGGTCAGTAAGATACGATCATAATAAGCAAGTTGTATTTATCATCAGTAAAATGTTATATTAATCACTATGATTGTTTCCAAGATAAACTAAAAGGTGGTCACGATCAATATTGTAATCATAATCGGCAATACATGATGATTATAATGCGATCATTATAATGAGTAAGATATAATCATTATCATTACGATGTTCCCACTGTGGCTTATTAGAAATTGATAACATATTTGATTAATTTTTAATGAGAAATCAATGTTGCAATTGAATTTGAATTTGAAGCTCCATCCAGATGTTACCACAGACATCATGTCTTCAATGGTTTTGAAATATTAATTGATTAATTTCTAATTAAGCTATCAGATATCTGTATCTGCAAACCACAAATGCGACTGGTAGGTATTATTTAAATAGCGTCCTCTCTGTTGTCATCAATTGGTCACTCCGATTGGCTATTAAGTTGACACCATACCATGACCTGTAGTAAAGATAATGTAATTTTGAGGCTTCTTTTTTTGTATATTTGGCAAATTCTTTGTAGGTCGCTGAAACTTTAAATTAATTTACCAAGAAGCGGTCAATTTTTTTTTACAGGAGGTGTCTTCTTGACTCTCTGTAATGAAAATGTTGCTAATTTCTCTCTTCCTATGGAGTGTCCATGGCTTCCCTTCAGTGCTTGTAATAGAGGTTAACAGAATAAAAATAACCTTTGGTATTCCAGCCCTGCAGGGGAGATCCAAAAACACCTGTGTATCTAGTTCAACATGTAAAGTACTATTTTCGAACCTTTTGTTGTACATTTTGTTACAACTTAATGCGTTTCAGCTTGTTTCCGCTGTTCATTTTATCCATTGATGTTAAGTACTGTACCTAAGGCCTTTCGTATTAGGCACTATTAAATAGAAAGTATTATAACAAAATAATATTTGATTAATGAATATTTTGTGACAATTTTTTTTAAACAGAATAGAAGTATGTTATTTTAATTTATACAATAATTAATAATGATAATGATGATGATGATAAAAAAAAATAGTAATAAATGATAAATAGTATTTATAAATACAAAATTTTCAAATCAAATTAAATTCTTTATTCATCAAAAAATTTCCTTAACAACGATAAGAAATTCAAGGATAATAAAAAGATGAAATGTACCTTCAAGAAACTCCAGGGAGCTTGTAAATAGGAGACCCATCGAACTAAAGCTTTAATTGATACAAAATCTAAGGGGAAAGGAACTAACCTAAAAAATATATAAATAAACAAACAAAAGCTAACCTAACAGTCAAAGGATTAAAGTTAAAATTCAACAGGGACGGGAGATTGGTATTCTATTACCAGTATGACCAAGTTCTGTATCAAGTTGACAACAGATGCAGAAATGTTTGAGCATATATGAAAAAGTAATAATGGTAATGAGACCAGAAATTCTATTAACAATAATTGGCCTAATAATAATTGTGATAATAATAATAAGAATAATGATGATGATGATAATAAAATTTCTTATGACGCAGAGATTAACAACATACAGATTGCAAATCGGCACTGAATGACCTAAATCCATGTGGCACAATTATATTAGCATCGTAGTTGATCCTATTACTTGGGAACACAACCTGATTAGGTCGTACTTCGTTAAAAAAAATTACTGCCCAAAGAGAATTGATGTGTACTTAAAAATGTGATGGACTTTACATAGGAGAGGTTGACATATTCATGTCTAATTAAACGAAATGATAATGCCTTATGCTTAACAGATTAAATGTTGATTTCAGTTTGATAATTTCAACAGGAAACCATAAACTGTATAAATATTTGATTGCAAACACCTGTCTTGTAAACTCGATGTCAGTTTTTTTTTGTATCTATTAAGAGGATGTCCACATCATAATAATTATATTAGAAAATAACAAGTTTGAAAACTGTACAGGTTTTTAAAGATTTATTCCCAAATAATTACTTTAGCTGCAGGGAGTTAAAAAGCTTTGAAGATGTATCTAATATATGAAAATGAAAATAATATAATTCAGTATTTCCACATCAAAATTACTATCATTAGGAAATAGTTATAATACAGTAAGAGAATTCAGATTGTTAATGCTGTTAATGTGTATTGTTTGAAAATTGTACTATTTTTAACAATGTCTTCCCAAATAATTACTTTAGCTGCAGCAAGTTGAACATATTTGAAGATATTTTTTTAAATATATAAATAGGAAAATAATATAATTCAATATTTCCACCTCAAAATTAATGTAATTAGGAAATAGTGTGTTATAATACTAGTAATAATTCAGATTATTAAAAAAAAGAAAATAATATTCAGTTATTCCACATCAAAATTAATATCATTAGAAAATAACAAGTTGTAATACTGTAGTAAGAATTCAGATTATTAAAAAAAGAAAATACAGTAATATAAATTCAATAATTTCACATCAAACTTAATATCATTAGAAAATAGCAAGTTTTAATACTAGTAAGAATTCAGATGGTTAATGCTTTTAATGTGTATTGTTTGAAAATTGTACTGTTTTTAACGATGTCTTCCCAAATATTTACTTTAGCTGTGGTGAATTAAATATCTATGAAGCTATATTTTTTTTTGAACATGAAAATAATATGATTTAATAATTCCACATTATAATAGTCATTAGAAAACAAGAACAAGTTATAATACAGTAGTAATAATTCAAATTATTATTGCTGTTTATTGTTGTACTGTTTGAAAATTGTACTGTTTTTTAAAGATATCTTCCCAAAGAGTTACTTGATTTGCAGTTAAAAGCTATATTTTCTATGTTGAACTTGGGACTAATATAATTCAATATTTAAATGTTTTAGTATTTTCAACTAAAGTAATTAACTTTGGATTAAAAAAATGGAAAATCATGAAATTTTATTCAAACATTAAATTGCTTTATTTAAAATGATAAAAAAAATAATCACCTTTCAGTTAAAAAAGCAGGTTAATGTAATTCAGTTATTGCTAATTTAAAAAAAAAAAACTTTTACTACTAAAATCTTTAAATTATCTGCCAACCAATTATGAGCTTATTTTATGCCTCTGGTAATTGATAAGGAAAATACTCTCTTATTTTAATTTACAATTGAAAGCTAATACAGCCTTTTATTGTCATCCTCCTAAAATTGATTGATTCCCATTTAACAACAAAACCAAAATGAATGGTTAATGGTTTTAAATTTATAAAGCACAAAATATAAAAAAAAAAAAGTCTCTATGCACTGTGAAAACAAGGGTAGAGATTTTTTTTTTTTTTAAATAAATAAAATGTAGATGAATGTTCCGAGCCAGTCCAGCACCCAAACCGCAGTATGGGGATACATAGGGTAAAATATATACACCGGGTTAGCACTTCAAAATAGTTAATTTTATTCTTCATTACCACAAATATGCTCAATACAAACATCATATTCTAGCATTTTGGTTTTGATTTTATATATTTTTTTTTATTGTGTAATTTCGTAAAGTGCTCCGAGATATGTTTATTGAGTGTTCTAGCAATTACTGAATTATTATTGTAGTTTGTGAAGAGAAAATTAAGATGTAAATTTTAATGAAACAAGAATTTTATTTTGAATAATCAATAGAGAATGCAAATCAAAATAAATACCGAATCAAATTTATTGGCGAAGCTCATAAAATTCATGGTGAAAAGTCTTGCTTGGCATAAGCTACCACCAATTTTCGAATAAGCTCCTCACCAAACATGGGTTTTTTCGCTAAGCGCTGCTCTCAAAATTAGTGCTGCGTCTCTTATTTGAGAGTACATACTACCCTGTGTGTAATGAAACACCTTAAGAAACAGGGTTTTAAATATAATGTATACAGTGTTCAAATGAATAAATAATACAATGAAGACACAAGCATATCTCTATAAATGTTTATTTACGATGATGTAGGGCCTTACCTATGATAGGCCTACCAAACTACGGGAATACTTCAGATAGTGTAACAAGGGAACAGGCATGGAAAGCACCAGCACCAATATTTATTTAATAAGCGCCACTCTCATATAAGCGCCCCACTTAAGCCTCTAAGAAATGTATAAGCTCTGCGGTGCTTATTCAATGATTTACAGTATATTAAAATATACAATACATATACACCTTTTATTTATCCCACATGAGGCAATTCAATAATACTGTATATACTTATGTATAAGACAAGGCTTAAAATAGCAAATTACGATCGAAAAACAGGGGGGTCGTCGTCTTATATGCGCGACATACAAATATTTGATTTTTTAAGTCATGTCCGTCTTATGTTACGGATTGTCCGTAACATGCAAATTAACTACTGTAATGAACCTACTAGAATGAATGCAATTTTAAATACTAGGAAATAAGATTTTGATTAACAATTTAAAGCCTATAAAATGGTATTATATTTTGAAAATTAGCCCTGCATTTAGCTTCGTTTTTAGCCGTCTAGACGCAGTATCAAGACCACAATGAGCAGCAAATAGTATGAATTCCGACAGTGAAATGTGGTTCGTCTTTATACGTCCGACATTCAAAATTTGTCCAAAAACCTTCTCACATTCGGGGTCATTTTTTTACACGGGTTGCCTTGTATGCGAGTATATACGGTAAGGGTCTGCATCATAATTGTTTAAAATACTGTATAAAATAATTATTCTTAATTAGGAAAAAGCTTTTGGGGATCAATGAGAAAACAAATTAAGGCTTAAATGATTCTCCGTCCTTTTGCTACGTTCGACCTAATTGATTAATTTTGGTCAAATTTCTTTTCTTGTAATTTATATCTTCATGTTTTGCTGTAAAAAAGTTTAATGTAAATTTTCTCCTGTTCAAATGGAAAAATATACTTTGATTTGATGCCAAGGAATATTTAAATATTTTTATATGTTAATAAATAAAATTAATAAAATAATGATAATAATAATAATAATAATAATAATAATAATAATAATAATAATAATAATAATAATAATATTATTATTATAAGGCATACAAATGATAAAATTTGAATTTAAATGAGAGCAAAATGATTTAGATTTATTTATTGTAATTTGCAATTGCAAATGCGATTAAATTTTGTTGACTTTTCCATTTTTAAACTTACCTGTGTCTTCATGGTACATTACCATTATTATTATTATTATTATTATTATTATTATTATTATTATTATTATTATTATTATTATTTTTATTATTTTTATTATTTCCCTTTGTAGCTAGGCCTGAAAAGCCTAAGCAATGAGGTGGTACATGCCAGGGAGCAATTGATAAGACAGTAGTATTTTCATAGGCCTACCAACATTCTCGATTTTCGCATGATGGAGCGAGCTTGCGGAAGGACTTGCCGGCTTGCAGGAGTGTGGGAACCATGCTGATTTATTTTTAACTTAGAGCAGCTTAGCTCAGTCGGCTAAACTGGTGGTACCTACTGTGTGTGCGAAGAACTGTGGAGATCTATAAGTTGGTCCTTAGTTCAATTCCTATCACTGCTCTTCTTGTATTTCAGCTGGAGGGCTGAAATGCAAGTTACGATAGTACACCGTCTTTCGGGTGAGACGTTTAAGCCGTTGGTCCTGTGTGCGTTATGGCCCATGTGCACGTTAAAGAACGCAGTACACTCTTCGGAAAGAGTAGGGGATTGTCTCCCGATGTACTGCCTAGTTACCATCAAAAGGACCCCACTGGAAATAAGTCTTCTTTAGACTTTCGTGGGTATACCCTAATTAGTCCAATCCAATCCAAAACTGTTATGTTTTATTTCAGCTGTTTTTCACTGACTTTAAATGCTGACTTTATTTTCTTTTGTTTTTCTGTTTTGTTCCAGGTTTGCTGTATGACAGTATGGCCATAGAGGATGGACTACAGTCTGCTGTGAATACAACGGAAGCTACCAACACTACAATCTTCTAGAATCTACTTTCAATTGTAAAAAATAATAATAATCAGGAATTTATTTTATCATGTTTTATTTGTATTTTAAATTACTGTTTGTGTGTTGTGTATAAGATAGTACTGTTTTCATGCACAGGCAATATATATAAAGAAAATAAATGGTAATCAGGGTGCTTGAAACAGTAATCCAGGTTGTTGGGTTCGAATCCTTTTCCTCTAAAGTGGAAAGCAATGGAAGTTTATCAATTTGGCCCAATGCGGCTAAATTGCTAAAGCACCCAAACAATATAATCAGGGTTGTTGACTTCGAATCCTAAAGGGATTGTGTTTGCCTGCGGGAATTGAATTAAGTATAAAAAATTGGTGCTCATTTGGTAGAGCAACGAAAACATTAATTCAAATCCTATAGTACTTAATGAATATCACATTTTTGGTATGTATCTATTGTGAGAATCGAATGAAATACTGTACTGCATATGAATTCGGCCAGTGGGTCTGGGGCCGCTAACAAGGGCTTCTTTGCCTGCATATTTGATGTTTTGAAGAAGTATTTTGATGGATTTTAACAAGTTAAAGACTCTTAGGAAAGCCCCTCTCATCTGGGGCAACATTGCTAATAAATATCCCGGGGGCCCTTTAAGGCCTGGGGACCCTGGCATGAGCTGTAACTATTACAACACATAATCTTGGCCTAATGTGACTCAATTTGTAGAGCAACCAAGTAGTAGTCAAAGGTTGTTGAGTTCGAATCCTAATAGTAATCGCATTGTTTGTGAGGCTACTGTGAAAATATGGACCAAACCAATGGTAGACCTAACACAAGTCAAAGGTATTGATCAAATTATGAAGCAGATCTCTTTGTTTATACAGTATAATGTAATAATCAAGGGTCTTTTTGTAAAGAAACACAATTTCAACAAAAAAAAAACAGAATCAATAATGTATCACTATTATCAAATAATTGAATTATATTTTATATTTGAGGTTAAATTTTATAGTATATACTGTACACGGTAGAAGTAGTACCCCATACAGAATACCACTAATGAACTTATATTTGAATTAATCTTTCAAAATATGTAAAAAAATTTTATGAATTTTTTATGTCCTTAATGAAGTTTGTATAATATATTCAAACATTATTGATTTATATATAAAATGCTAATGTATTTTTAGATTTTATTTCTATTATTCTCTTTATTGTATAATTTTTTGGTTATTTAGGTAAATAATTTTAAAATGTTGTTATCCAACCAAAAAACATGTCAATGTGGAAAAATTCCGATTGATTTGTTTCATTGGTTGTTTAGCTTAGTTGTATGTATTGACAAAAATTTTCTTAATTAGTTTTATTTTTCAGTTATAAAAATAATATAATTTAATAACACTTATTATTCAGTGTTTGTTAATTGCAATTTTAACCTGGACAAATTGAATTCACAGTATCAACGGGTTATGTAATTTTCAGGGTAATATTTTAGGTAGTAATATTTAATATTAGTGTCTTTCAATTATTCTTTCAATTATTAAGTTAGTACAATTAATTAATTAATTAATGTTATCCAAAAACATATCGATCTTTCTGTCTTAGGGAATAATAATTAAAATACTGTAATGTAATCTAGTAGAATTATAATAGAATTCGCCCCTAGCAATGACATAGCCATGGTTGAGAGCAATAATAGAAGGAAAAGAACAACTGACAAACTATTGCCTAGTTCTTGATAATATAGAAATAATCATAATGGTTTTCTTTTTTATATCGCCTAGTAAACCAATTCGTAGTTACTGTGCCTGCCTGTATTTAAGGTCAATTCACATATGCCTATGTTGTGTGTGTGCGTGTGTATGTCGATTTAGCTTGATTCGCGCATGCGTAGTTCAAACTACGAATTGGTTTATATCAGAACGTCT
This sequence comes from Anneissia japonica, assembly GCF_011630105.1. Classification (NCBI taxonomy): domain Eukaryota; kingdom Metazoa; phylum Echinodermata; class Crinoidea; order Comatulida; family Comatulidae; genus Anneissia; species Anneissia japonica. The sequence goes on from NW_022685220.1 coordinate 110,477, forward strand.
CAAAGCGCTTGAAATAAATACTGCCCCTGGTCATTAGATCTCTTAAATTGTCAGACCAGAACAGAGAGAGGCAACCTCCTCCGCTCCCTGGAGAATAAGCCTACTGCATGGAGGAGTGAAGGTATTCACTCCCTGAGTAAGTGGTATTAGGGTGCAGACACCATGGAGTGCCACAACATCCTACCAGGTACTCCATTATACTCCTCGGTGGAGAGATACAAACGTAGGTAAAGTGCCTTGCCCAAGGATCCTAGCGAAGTGCGTGTACGAGAATCGACACGTTACCCCAACCAAGTTTTGGAACCCGAAATTGTTGCGCAAACCACTTCTCTTATGTTTAGGAAGCCCCTGCACTTTATGTATTATTGGTGATAAGACTCGCTACCATTCACAGGGTAGTTCCGGTAATCGACATTGTTTTGAGAAAGAAATTTGAATAGACCTATTTAGTATTCACTTATCCTTCATCTAGTATTATTCGTGTTAGTATTCATCTAGTAATTATGTGTGTTATTTTAAGTAGTAAGGAGGTTCCAAAAAATTTAAAAAAAAACGATTTAAAAATTACGCCATATCTTCGTTTGTATAATTTCATTGTTACAAATTTCTTTTTTGGACACTAGACTTAAATCTGGGAGTTTGTCATGACACAGAACCTTAAAATTCTGATTTCGGCCTTTTATACCTGTGAGGTAATGGACCGTTCCTATAAGCCCCTTTCCTTGGATATTGATGCTAAGGTCCCACATAACGACAGCGTAAACGTACGTGTTTGTGGGACATGCGCGTGTTCGTGGGACATGCGCGTGATTCTGGACATGTTCTGATTGGTCAGTTGTCATCGATTACACTATCGGAAAGGTGCATTACAGTTCAAGAATAATTAGTTGCATTATAATCGATTGTAATACAATGGCCATAGATTACCACGTTGTGAATCGTAAATTGGTTAAAAAAAAAAATGTTATGATAATAATATAAAATTGATGACGTTTTCCTAAGATGATAAAACCTTTCTAATTTCAAAACCGACCAGGGCTGCGCCGAGTCGTTTATTATCACTATAATAATTTATGATGTGCCTTCTAAGAAATGTTGTAATTAACCACATGTATTGATTAATTTTCCGATGCATAATGTTGTCATAATTATATTTTTTAAATGTGTATTGTTTATACATAGTTTGGTGATTGCATGGCGTGTGTCATGCGGGGTTTAGTCTGGTGGAGGTAATTTGTGTTTGTTGATAGAATTTAATTCATGAATACCAATCATGTAGTATGGTATTAAAGCAGCTCTCTTATGGCCAGTTATATTTTAAATGGTTCGCATTTAAATTTTTTTGATAGAATTTAATTCATAAATACCAATCATGTAGTATGGTATTGAAGCGGCTCTCTTATGACGAGTTATATTTTTAATGGTTCGCATTTAAATTTTGTTAATAGAATTTAATTCATGAATACCAATCATGTAGTATGGCATTGAAGCGGGTCTCTTATGGCCAGTTATATTTTTAATGGTTCGCATTTAAATAATGGAACCTCTACTTGAATGAGACATCCATTTTTGCGTATAGAAATGCAGTCTCTTTTTGTACAGAATGTATGTGCAATTGTAAGTTAGGTTCACACTAGACTAAAGCAGTTAAAGCAGTTTATGCTTTGAGATAAACTTAACCTGGCGCAAAGTGAAGAAAGCGCGCGAAGCGTTAAGAAACCGCTTACACAACAGTGGCTCAATCAGACTGCAGCTTTGTATGCTTGCAAATTATGGATGATTTAGCATTTTCGTCACGTAACTACGACTTCGGACTCGACTAAGTTCAAACCCAGCAATTGAGACCAAAACAATACCGATGAAAGCAGTGAAACTAAATAGGTTATCCGAATATTAGCAATAGTAGGCTTAACATAACAGTTGATGTTAATTTTTAAAATATGCACAAATTACAGGTATATGTAAAGAAAACTGAAAATTGACTTGTGACGACGAGCACAGAGCTGCATATCATTCACATCGGATCCAAACCGAAATTCCCACTGCGTTTCCGATGCGCTGTACTTTTTTTTTTTTTTTTTTTGTATTTTTATACACCGATTCGATTTTCTCATCGGTTCGGTAAAGCCGGGCACTCATTGAGTCGTACGACGAATCCACCTTTGCTTCCGGGGAGAGGTAGACGACGTAACGCCGTCTGCTGATTGTCAGTGGCAGTCTGAGTTGGTCTGAACGGATCCTCATTAAAAAAGCGGTCTGTTGGTTCCGCGCCGTCGCGTTGCCGTCGCGCGCAGTGAGTACCCGGCTTTAATCTTTCCTGGCACTGTTCTGATTGGTCAGTTGTTGTTTGATTGACACTAAGGAAAGATCCATTCTGTGTGAATGCACCTCTAGCGTTTATTGCGTTTACGTCAAAACTGCTTTCTAGTGTGAACGTAGCTTAAATATTGTATTATACGCGCGATTATCGTCATGGAAACAGTTTTTGTATAATACTATTCATTAAATTGTATGTAAACCAATTCAATCTTGTAAATACCTTTCCTTTAATTTGCCAACTATAAAAAGGATGTAAATTGCATATATTTTTACCAATATATATATACATGAGACTGCGGTCATTGAAATAAAATGTTACTGATGTGATCATCGTGTTCTGGATTATATTATATTGATATAATTAATTTTGTATACATTATTATTTTCACATTGAAAGTGCGAATAACATGACCTTCAATATAGGTTGTGTGCCAACGTGGTAATTATTGTGTGATTAATTAACGTTAACTTTTAAAAATTTGACATTTTTATGATATTAACACCGTTGTAAATAAATGTTTTTTACATTCTCTCTAGAATTAGTATTTAGCTACTAGTATATCGAAGTGGTGTCTAAATATTTGTGTAAAGTAGGTTAAGTTTTTGACGTTATTTTGTTATTACAACCTAACCACAAAATGACGAGGGATAAATCATCTTCTACATAGACCTGTCCATGCTATCAAATTGTATTTGATAAAACATGTGACATGCCTAAATATGGTCATGGTGACGTCATATCATGACCATACATAGGCACATCATTACTATAATGGACATTCAACAGCATTTTCTGTCAATTTGATTGTCTGAACAGGGCTTTAATGATGTTTACAATTTTACGAAAATGACTACGAACGCCATTAGGCATTAGGAAGGTTTCGCAACCTTACGAAAACGATAACGAATACGTCATTGTCGTCGTTATCGTTATTCGTGCCCGAAACATTCTTGACAGTATGCTGTATGAGCTGAATATGATCCTTGACTCGTGCGAAAAAAGAAACAAGGAATCGCCTACGTTGTGACAAATATGCTACTGTAGGGGAAGGGTTGTCTTAAAATTGATGACGTAACCGTATTCGTTATCGTTTTCGTAAGCTTGTGAAAACTCCCTATTTTCTCCTGGCGTACCTTCCATTGCTGTTAATTTAACACTTTTTGAATGAAAAAACGAATCTCGTAAAACGCATAACTGTGTTTTAGTTTTCGTAAGATTTCTCAAGAATAGGGGTGCATTTTCTTTTTTTTTTCCAATGTAATTCCTAATCATTTTAAAAGGAAGTTCTAAAAAATTAAACATAGTCCTATTTATATTTTTTTCGTATCATATTAGTAGAATTTTAATTTATTATGGTGATTAAATTTTAATTTGATATCGTATATGAAAGAATTTTAATGGCAATGGAAGTTGTAATTTTGTTAAGTCAATTTTATAAACTAGAAATAGATAATTCCACATGTATTATTAAAGGTAAAGTCATGTTGCGAGACTAATGTATGTAAAACACTATAAAAAATAAGTACGTCACTGTCATGCTACTTAACCGTACTGCCTCAAAAAAATATATATTCAATAAAAAAATGTAATGTATCGTGAGCGGGTTCTTAACCCATGCCCTAATTTATTTCTAATGTGCTATTTGTGTTTCATTAAAGTGCCTATTCCACGTGTCACTTGATAACACGGTGATCCATCGGCATTCGTACGCACGTTTTAGCTACTAACCTACCGGTTCTGTGCTAGTTCGATTACGTTCTGATGTGACCGTTATATTGTAGGACCAACTGTTTAAATAGGGACCGTCACGTGGCTGTCACTGTCTTAATCAAAACAAATATTACTTTAATACATACAATATATATATTTTTAGATTTCAAGCATCAATGGTAAATCTATACATTTTGAATACCGATTTGTCTACTAATTACTTGCAGTCATAAAACTAAAACCTCAGTAGAAGATTGTGATTTTGTATACAGTTACCGTATAATTATCAAGAGTAATCTGTGAACTGTATTATGATATTGTGGATTTATCTTGCCTCAAAGCACGTTTGTCTGTGGTGTTTTAAAATGTATTTTGCAAATGATAGATAGGCCTATTTGTTTGAGCGCCAAAATGAACAATTTTCACGAGGCTTTTTGGGCCTCACAAAGAGAGGCAGACCAGGTTTACCTCATCACGTATAAATGTGGCCTAGGCCTATTATGGAGGTATAGGAAAGTGCTCTGACCAATATCGCAACAACGTTGTCAAAATATAATACTTTGATTGCTTCCCAGTAATTTTTTTTTTCACTTTTTTCGGCGGTCATAAATATTGAAATTACCTAGAGCTGTCAATCAAAGTAGTTGTTTTTATACCGGAAATAAATACTGTATGAAGATTATGTGATGTTTGTAGTTGCTTAATGAGTGTTTGTTTTTTGTCTATTGCCCCTTTGCCGGGTCAGTAGACACTTTGCTATCGTCTGGCAATTGATCTTGTAAGAGTAAATCCGGTGGAGGAATGATAAAAATGAAAACATAGTTACTAACCTGAGAGATTTCAAATGCATGAGTGACTACACCAGTTGCTGGGGGACGGGGGAAGAGGCCCGGTGGGTGGCCCTCCAAAGATTTGAGCATTTTTAAGCTGTTTTAAAACGATTTCAGGGGGTGTTTGTTGACAATAACAAGTACATACGCAAAAATATTTTTAATAAAGCCACGTACAATTTTAGTTTCAATGTAGGCCTAAATTTGAGCACCCAAACTATGTACACAAACAAACATTTCATTACTCAAACAAACCAAAAATGAATAGGCATACTGATCATTTTTTATTTACGGGTCAGTGAATTAAGTGTTCATCTAAATACCTGACCTGAATGACAGTTTTCATGTTAATAAAACCAATTTCTTCTATTGTAAATACATTTTCCCCTGAATTCGTTATAATTCGTTATCACGCATAGACTTGTGCTAAATGCGTGACAATATAATTGATCACGCAGCGCATGTTTTTCGACAAAATGCGTTTTCATCTAAAATCACTTTAAAATACGGGACCGTCCCGCACGATGCGAGACGGTTGGTAACTATGTGAAAAGTTCACAAAATATGATGCCATGCTAGGTAAGTCCTGTCAAAGAAAGAAGTAGGCATATATGTCAACAATTTGTTGCTTGTACCTATTCAACTGAATTGCAGAAAGTGTGGATGAGTTAAAAGTGTAAAAAAACCATGCGTAGACACACGCTCCAGCTGGGAGCCTGTTTTTTTTTCATAGCCGTTGTAAGAATCGGTCTGGGAGTCCAAAGTAGCTTGCGTTGTAGATTTAGCTTAGGCCTAGATCTAAAATCTTCTCTATAGACGTGGGAATTGGTAACTGCTACTCTCATTGAAAATGAATTATGAATACAGTATCATATGCTGAAATGTCAAAATGTGTCTGTCGACGTGCACAGAATTTATGCGGAGAGAATCCCGAAACGTAAACCTTATACGAGACGAAGATTTCAGAGGTAATATAAGGTTAACTAAAATGATTCCGTGGAGAACGAAACACGACGAGGCGCGTGCAACTAGCTAACATCTTTTTTTTAAATGACGATACAGTACGAAGACTGCCACCGTGTCGATCTTCAAGGTCTCACAGAGATCAGTGATAAATTCTTCGGCCTCTACGATCGTCGTTCAACGCAAGTGTGCCGGCCTTAATAATGAGAATTACTGTCTTACAAATTAATGTACAAACTATAAAAAAAAAAAACGGTTTGTAAACAATAAGAAACAAAGTTCTCCAGAACCATGAGGGTCATCGATAAGTTTGGCAAAAGATATTATCAAACAAACTCCGAAAAAAGTAGTACAAGCCATTGTTATTCAATATTTCGAACTTTAATTAATTCATCTTCAGGAAATGAAGTGTTGAAGGTCACCAGGATACATATTTTAATGCGAGATAATAATTTTCTTTGAAATACCAGATTATTTTAGTACCTGCAAGAGGAAAGTATCCTGGCTGGATATGAAACGTTTCAAACTTATATTGAATTGGAATTTTGTCCTATAAATGTAACTTGATATAAAGTAAATGAAAAGATCCCTTCGTTAAATATTAATACGGAAAATTAACATAGAATCTGTAATAATTTCAACCTATTGTGTTGGCCATTAAAGAAGAATACGAGCGGTGAATATCATAAAGAAGGAAATACTTTATGAAGTCAGTTCTCAACGACTTGGGTATCGAACATGGAAATTTTAAAACCAAAACCATTGTAAGTTACGAAATATCGCGTCGGGTACATCTCCCCCTTCAGTCGGGGATATCGTACCCTCCCCACCCCCCTTTCGGGCAAATCTTGGTGCCACCTGTGATCATATATTGTTAATAATTTATATTGCATTTTCTGATTAGGCCTATGTTTAATTAATTTGCTTACTCATGAAGACGCATTAGTATCTGCTCCAATCCAATATTTATATTTTCAGGTGTTAACAATTGTTGTATTTATTCATGCTTTCAAGTTTTATATTGTATATTGGTAATTTATTTGTTAACTATTTTTAGTCATTTTGCATTTATCATTTATATATTATTAAACACTTTCTTCGGCTAGTCCACCTCGCGATCGTCTCCGTATCTTCATCTAATAAATGTGGATTTCCTGCTTGTTTTGAACATTTTTGTGACTGCAACTTGAAAGTGTGAGTACCCGTGACAACTCTGGAACTATTTCTGTGCAATTATTTGTCTGAATTACCGGATTTTTTAGGAATTTTAAAATTGTTCATAGCTGTTTCTGTATATAAAATTCTCGTACTGTACTGTGTTATTGTTACTTTAGCCGGTGTCCTCGACTAACACGCATGATTGATTTCTACAAAAGCAAGATGTGTTTCAGCTATACAAGAGAGGCACTTTTAAATATCGGTAATCAATGCGTGACTAACAAAGTTGAACGCTGTGTTTGGAATGATCTGAAAGACTTACGCATAGCTAAAATAACCACTCATCGTGGTTGTCGTGCAGGTAAAAACAAACAGAGACTAATTAAGACAATAATAACTGAGCGGTCGCCTGCTTCATATAATACTCACTACCTGACTAACACGCGCACTGTAAACCATAGCAATTTATCCCAAATACCCATCAATCACAATCAACATGGCAATTTTATAACGACAAATTTGCAGCAACAGACAAAAAATAGCAAAAAGGTTCCTGTAAAGACTAAGCTAGCCAGCTGGAACACTCGTTCTATGAACAATAAAGTTACTGTTTTATGCGATCTTATTATTCAGGATGAACTTGATATATTGGCTTTACAAGAGACCTGGTTAACTGGTGATGAAAGGGATGATTGTATACTGGCCGACATAGCGCTGACTCTTCCTAACTTTGATTTTGTTCAATCCCCCAGGATATTTTCTAAAGGTGGCGGTGTCTGTGTGTTTGCCAAGAAAGGGCTCAAACTTACCAGCAATAAAACCTCTAATTACTCCAGTTTTGAGTATATGGATGTGAACATTTCTCGTGGCTCCTCATCTATCCGCCTGTTTAACATATACCGCCCTCCACCATCGAAAAAGAACAAGTTGACCAGATCCATGTTTCTGGAAGATTTTTCTAGATTTTTGGAATCAGTTGCGGCTATTCCTGGAGAAATCATCATTCTCGGGGACTTCAACATCCACGTCGACGAGGCCAATGATCGGTTTGCCACCTCTTTTGCTGATCTCTTGGACGCCGTTGGTCTACGGCAACATGTTGCTGAAAGGACTCATAAATCTGGTCACATTCTTGATCTTTTAATCAGTCGTCAATCCTCCAGTGTTATCACGGGTGATGTCAAAATTCATCCAGGAACGCCTTCTGATCATTACGCAGTGAAATGTTATCTCAATTGCATTCCTCCAAAGGCACCTAGAAAGACTCTAAAATATCGTAAGATCAGGCAGATTGTCGTTGATGATTTTAAATGTGACATTGAATCCTCGGAACTTTACACTAATCCTGCGAGTGATCTTGATGGGCTTGTGTACCAGTACAACACCATCCTCCATGACCTTCTGAATAAACACGCGCCGCTTGTTGAAAAGACTGTTACTGTGAGACCAAATGCTCCTTGGTACAATGATGAACTTAGAGCAGCCAAGCAAGACAAAAGACGTGCTGAAATTCAGTATGCGAAGTCCAAGCTGGAAGTTCACAAACAAATCTACGCTGACAAGTGTAAGCTATACAAAACCTTGCTTGAAACAGCAAAGGAAGACCACCACCGAACACAGATTGAGAATAGCAACAGTAAAGAACTTTTTCGCGTTGTCGGTAAATTATGCAATCCTTCGTCTGAACCTGTCTTGCCAGATTGTGATACACAAGAACAGCTTGCAGAAGACTTTGCAGCATTTTTTGTTGACAAGATTAAAAACATTCGCAATGTTCTTGACTCCACCGATTCTCAGGCCGTCTCAGTTGATCTTCAAACTACCTGTAGTAGCATCCTGAGCGATTTCAAAGAACTTTCGCCGGTTTCTGTCCGAGAAGCGATCATGCAGTCACCTAACAAAAGCTGTCCACTTGATCCCATTCCGATGGAACTGTTTAAGAGCTGCGTGGACAGTCT
>NW_022685220.1:120571-123161 GCF_011630105.1 Anneissia japonica
AGATCTTGTTGCTTGTGTTTAAATGTCTGCACGACATGGGACCATCTTACCTTACATGCTTTGTCAAACGCTATAAGCCGGTACGAACACTACGTTCTTCGTCACAGAATCTACTCGAACGACCATCTGGAATCCCAAGGACTACTACCTTTGGTGCTCGAGTATTTGCTGTTTACGGCCCGACACTATGGAACTCTATGCCTGACAACGTCAGATGTATAACATCGGTTGGAGCGTTTAAATCTGCTATAAAAACCGTCCTTTTCCGGCAATATTTTATCATTGGCTTTTAATGTATCACTCACCGTGCTTTTTAACTTTCGTCGAATTGGAACCTTTTAAATGTATTAATGTTAAAAAAAAAAATGTTTCTTTCTAATGTATGCTATTCCCTTGTTTAAAATATTTGCTTGTTATTATGTATTTTATAGCGCCTAGAGGCCGCCTTGTGCATGCATTAGCGCGCTTTAAAAATGTCTTATTATTATTATTATTATTATTATTCGCCTTGGGCAGAAAACGTGACATCATGACAGAATCTTCTTCAGTTCTATTCTAGACCATATCATTTAACTCGCAACTATCGATCAAGTTTCAATCTATCATTCTACCGTCGATTAAACCGACTCTTGGTCTAGTTCCTGGTATTATTCTCTCTTGGCCGGGGGGGGGGGGGGGTGAAGGGGGTGTGAATAGGCCTTTTGCCCTATCTCACAGTTACACATGCATGTTTGCAATGCATGTCCACATTTTTTTTTTCCAAATCTGTTTTGGTTTCCTGTCAGTTTCCCAGATTCTTTCGCTATGAATTAAAAGATTGGTGGTATATTCAGATTGCATCTTATCGATGGACTTTTGTATTTTAGTTAGGAAGCGTCACATCTTTTGGTCTTCCTCTTTTCCTGTTTGATGTAGGGAACAGTGTTGTTTTTGTTCTTCTGGTGGATGGAATCTAATATAGCTAGGCCTATGTTAATATAATTTTTACTTCACAAAAAGCTAGATACTGTATAGGCCTATGCTCATTTATTGGTGAATTCACTTTAATCTTACATTAGGCCTATTTGTCATTATATTTAATCATTTGTATCATACCTAATTAGGAAACATGGTTATACATCTGCTTTTTGCAATTTAATCTGTATTTCCAGTTTGTTTCCTTTTGTACTAGCAGGTTTTATAGTTATTTCTGACATTTTTTTGCAGAATTCCCAATCGTTTTCATGACTTCTTAGTTTGAGATTCATCGATTTAACACTATAATGAAACCTTGTTTGTAGACATGAGATGAGAATTGTGATTATGGTTTTGTTGGCTTTCTAATCACGAGTTATAATTTTTTTTTGTAATTAAAAATTTTATTTTTAAAATAAAGCTCTGTCGCTTCTGTATTTCCATGGCAACTGTACACTGCGTAGTTATAACCGACGCACTCGGAAAGAATGGTCCCCAATATCATTCGGCCAACAAATCAGCGTCTCCAACAACTGTCGGCCTTGCATCGATAAAGCTCGGTTTCCATAGAATCGCCCACCCTATTGGCGACAGTCGCCGACAGTTGTCGGGAAGGTTGAACTTCGTTCATCTTTGCTGATTGCGTTGCAAACGAATCGGGGTGCCTTCCTGATTACGTCATGGCAGCTAGCAATGCACCCTGATTCGTTTGCAACGCAATCAGCAAAGTTGAACCAGGTTAAAACTTCCCGACAACTGTCGGTGACTGTAGCCGATAGGGTGAGCGATCCTATGGAAACCGAGCTTTAGTCGGGCACTCACTGCGTCGTACGATGACTCCAACTCCGGTCCGGACGCGACGCCCTCTGTAATTTTCGTTGGCAGTCTGAACTTTTTGTCATTACAAACAATCCGTTGCGCGGGCGTCGTGGCGTTGCGGTCACCATAAAATCGCGTCGGGCGCAGTTACTGATCGGCTTTAGGGTGTAGCGATTTTATGAAAACCAGTTAGTATCGATTTAAATCAAGTTTATTGTGTTCAATTTTACACGCTGACGTTTATTTTAGGTATTCATTAGGCAGCCCTTATCATGTCTACTACAATGTTAATATGTGTCCAAATGAATAATAAATCCCCTGACAAAAATGTAGCATTTTATTATTAGATATACCGGTACCTGTCTCTTATACACATCTAGATGTGTATAAGAGACAGTATGAACACCGACAAACTGCCTGCTCGTTTCCCTGAAATAATTTTATTTTTATAGCAACAATAAACCTAAATATAGTTTAGATTTTTTGTGTGAACGGAGCTTGATGAATGGGTGAAACTCGAATGAACAAAGCAATCCCCTAAGCTTCCTATTGATAACGCTTCTATGCATGGTTTATTAATTATTTTAGTTGTGTATAACAAAGGTAAGAGACCAGGTTCTATTGCATTTTGTTATGTGCTGCAGTGACACGGAAAATAAGACACATGGCTAACTGACGGTTCCAAAAACACTAAACCTCAGTATTTGACTTCCGTTTCTAAAGGAATGACACAATTTTCCATTTTAAATGTTATATATAAATTAAACGTGTTTTAACGTAGACGTTTAATAGTCTCGACGAAAGAATGAGGCAGGTG
>NW_022685220.1:124325-137881 GCF_011630105.1 Anneissia japonica
CATTGATACTCATGCGCTGACGAAGGTAACAGGAGTTGCCGAAAATTTCGCTAATAAATATTTCTATGTCTCCTACAAGTCAAAGTATCGTAGCAGTTTATTTTGTCTGCGTCTACCTACTGATTTATTCATACGATGAGACATACGTGGATCCACATCAACAACATATATATATATACAGTATATATATATATATATATATACATATTAAAATATCGTTTTATTAACATGTACACTTTACATAATGTTTTCTGAATTTGTATTCCTACACCTCATGAGGGTATAAATGTCATAAAGTTTCAAAAAAGTGTTTTTAATCTAATGAGGTTTATACTTAAATAGGCATACTTAACACAGATGCCAAAATGAAAATATTTTGAATGTATTCTCACTGGTTCAGTCTCTTTTATTTCAGTGTCCGGAACACAATGTACTATCAACGTCCGGATTTATGTGATCTTCTGCAAATAAAAATCGCGCGGGAATATTTATTAGGTTTTATACTACTGGATCATCAGAATTGAATTAAATTTGCAAATTATGTTTCTTGTAATCCTCGAACGATATTACATACTTAAATATAATTAGGCGTAAGGATTATAAATATATAGGCCTATTATATTATATAAAACTAAAATCTTATGTATTATTTATACTACGTTTATATAGTTCTGATGTAACATTTCCGAGTATGTAAGAAATAAAAGTTATAATTTATAATTGGCCTACATCATTGTGTACGTGTACTTCCTTTGTCGTAATTGTATTAATAATACTTATATTTCATAATAATAATTATAATCAGTATAGGTCTTTAATCGAATTAAATATATTATAAACAATTCGAACTGAATATATTACTATTATATACTGTACTACTATAGCTTATAAACACTAATATTTCCAAATATCATAATACTTACAAATTACGAAAATTTCAAAGCAAGGTACCGTCCAATTTTACGAAACAGGAAATGACGTTGGTTGCTAGGCTACAGCTAATGCATATTCACTACCACCTGTGCTCATTAGACTAACAATAAAAACTTTTAGCTCAGTTTTGACAAAATCGACCAAAAAGATTTTATTGTTAGTCTAATTAGAACAGCTGTTATTGAATATTCATGATTATGCATGAGCTTGTTGCTTAGCAACCACGTCATTTCCGGTTTTACGTTTTTTGAGGTAGTCCTCGAAAAAGGATATCGAATTTTACAAAACCGGAAATGACGTCGGTTGCTAGGCTACAGCTCATGAATATTCAGTAACACCTGTGCTCATTAGACTAACAATAAAAACTTTTAGCTCAGTTTTGACAAAATCGACCAAAAAGATGTTATTGTTAGTCTAATTAGGACAGGTGTTACTGAATATTCATGATTATGCATGAGCTGGTTACTTAGCAATCACGTCATTTCCGGTTTTATGTATTTTTTTTAGGGCGTCCTCGGAAGGATTTCATTGCTAATTTAATAGACAAATTGACAAAGTAGCTAATATTGATGAAGCAATTCCTTACTTTTGGTTTAAGTATATAATGATATTTTAGCTATTGAATTTATTACAGTAAACACAGACAATGAATAAGGAGAGCAGAAATGCATAATCCATTTGATATTTATTTTCAAGCATTGAAATCAAGTTGGGATATATGTATACATTTTATTATTGTATATATTATATGTACATTCGGCAAAAATCAATAGACCTGATTTTAATCCTTAAAATTATATTATTATCTGACACGTCTATATTCTTTACAGCAAACGGGTTATTTTCTCTGTTATTAAGATAAACATTAGCAGTAATAATACAATATTAATAAACATAAAGCCTACACGAATTAATACATATTCTTTATATTATTTTTTAAATTCTTGCAGAGAAAAATATTTAAAAAATAGAATTCACATTATATTTTAATTAATTGCATATCCAGAATTTTTGCAGGAAGCTTGATGAGTGACAATATTTTTGGCTATCCATAAAGTACTGGTAAGTTCCGTTGCCCTTTCACGATCGAGTCAAGACATTTTTTTCCTGATATTTGTAGATTCTTTGTCTACATCCTGTAATAGAAAAATGTTGAGAAAAAATTTAGAAACTTAAAAAGGATTGTTACGGTGTATATAGTGAGCACCCCAACCTGAACATTATCATATTCAGGTATCACAATGTATGGACAATGCTTTCATAACATGGAATGAATGAGGATTATGGTATTTGGTAGACCTAGTAGATCGTAATAGCGTGAACAAGTTAGCATTCTATTCATTCAATAAATAAATCAATCAATCAATCAACAATCAATCAATCAATCAATCGAAATAACTTGTATGGCGCCAATTTCCATCACATGAAGTAATGTTCTGTGGCGCTAAAAGACGATAGTATACAGTAGAATCCCTTCTTTGGGACACCCCTATTTCGGGGACACTTTTCCGTGATGCAATATATTTTTGACACTACGGCCAACCCAAGGGAACAGGGGCATTTTCTAAGTGTGCCAAATCGCCAAATACCCCCTATTAAAGGGACACTTAATGTTTTTGTGTCATTAATATCATTGTATTATAACAACTACAGCAGTCTCAAAATAAGAAAAAAATATTCAAATTTATATTTTGACACCTTTTGAGCAATAAACCTGAATCCTTAGAGTGAACAACAGTTAGGCTTACCGCATGTGTTACTTTGTATACACCAATCTTGTCAATTTTTACTCTCAAACATGGGGCTTTATTTTTCTATGTTTTTCATGTACAGTAGAAACCCTCCTTTGGGACACCCCTATTCAGGGGACACCCTATTATTAGGGGACACTTTCCGTTAAACTAGGTGTAATATACCTTTTAAAACTACAGCCAACCCCTATTAAGGGGACACCATTATTAAGGGGAGAGGGGCACTTTTTGAGTGCAAAGTGGTTAAATCAATACAATTTCACCCCTATTATTAAGGGGATACTTTTTGTTATTCTATCAAAAAAACTACAGTAGACTCAAAATAAGAAAAAAAATAATTAAAATTTATATTTTGACACCTTTTGAGCAATAAACTTAACATCAACCAAAAAGTTTTTCCATCATTGCGCATTGCATGCCTAATACATTTGTTACTTCGTATAAATAAAATCTTGTCAATTTTTTCCATTAACCGTAGAGATTTCTTGTTTTGTGTATTTTGATACTGTATAGGAGTCTAATCTATCCGTATTCTATCTTGTGCATCCAATAGAATGCTCAATATTTAAAAAATAATATTTGGTCATTAACGTCGCACTCGAAAAAAGAAACACTATCGAGAACATACACAAATTTTGCAGTTTTAATTACATATTTTAAATGAATTATTTTTTGCATTGCAAATTATTGTTATAAATTAGGTATAATTAAACTGCTAACTCATTCTCAGGTAAATCAAAATAAAATTATAAAGAATTATCCATGTCATCATTATACAAAAGTATGCCAAAAACCCCCTATTAAGGGGACAATTTCACGTTTTTGGTATATGTTCATATTATTTGGTATATAGAATTTTAATCCTTACTATATTGGTTTCTCTGTTCAGGCTACATCCATTCAATAGAAAGCTCAATATTTTTTTTAATGTCATTAACATTGCATCATGAAATAATACTGGGAACATATAAAACTATTGTTGTTTTAATTACATTTTTTTCTGATTTCATATTATAAATGAATTGTATTTGCATTGCAAATTATTGCTATAAATTAGTTATAATTTTACTGTAACTGATTCTTATGCCAAAACGGGACAATCTCATGTCTAGTGTCCCCTGAATAGGGGTTCCCTATACAGGGGACACCCCTATTAAGTGGACACTTTTTATTCCCGAAGCGTCCCCTTAATAAGGGTTCTACTGTAATTTCAGAGTTCACAAAATGGTTAATCTCATTTTTAAGTTAAAATGTGTTTTTCTTCGATGCTAAAAATAATTATTATTTAAAATGACAACATTGTCACGGTTAAAGAAAATGTATGAAAGTGTGCCATTCGATAGAAATTAATATAGATTCATAATATAGTATATTCAAACAATAAACATAATACTATAACTATATCTTCACACAAACATTTTTCATGATATAATATTCATTGACTGATTGATTGAATTTATTCGATGCTAAACCTGCACAAGCAAGATAATGAAATGGATTGAGATCAAGAAAAGTAAAACTTACCGTAACAAGCATCAGGAACGCCCATTAGGCCGGAGCCTGCCCATCCAATGTAGTCCAATTTAAATATAACTGTCTGACATGAGCTGAAAGATTTAATTCCATGGATAATTAAATCATTACATTTAAGTAAGTTTACAATTCAATATCTCAATGACAAAATTGTATTCCTGTCAATTGGCAGTTAAATAATACCATTGCTATATTCTTATATATACATAAACACTTAAATTGACTGGTAGTGTCAAATTCAGGATTTTTGTAGGAAAATGTCCGTAAATCAAGAAAAAAGAAAAAAAAATGTTCGCAGGGGGTTGAACAATTCTGATCGGGGTCTCAAGATTGGTATTTTGACCACAATTAGATTGGTGTTTTGACCACAATTGATTGGCTATGAAAATGAATTTGTTTGCATTGGTAAATTTTGAGCAAGGCTATTTTCTATTTGCTTTTGAATTTAAAACTAATAATTTTTAGCTATTTACAGCAACTATATATGCTATTGGGGCCAAGCATACAACCTTATGCGGAGTATCCGTGCAAACATGGCGACATAGAGAGTGTGACGCTCACCAATATTATTATTATTATTATTATTACTATTACTATTATTATTATTACTATTATTATTACTATTATTATTATTATTATTATTACTACTACTACTACTACTACTATTAACATTTCTATTATTATTATTATTATTATTATAAACAAGATGGTCAACTGCTCTGTATTTTCGATAAAAAATACACTTTCACAGCTGTAGCCAGGGAGAGTGTGCAACCAGCCACTACCTAAAATTGTATTCATATTCAAGTTGTTTTTGGCCATCTAGAGCATGGAGCATGGATGTGCCATAATAAAATCCATTTTGTGCAAGTCCCACCCTGGATCCCATCTATTTCGAATTCCTGGTAGCTATATTTTGATGTCGACATCATGGATGTACACTTCCATGAAGATATTAATATAAATATTGATAAAGACGGTGTCATTTGGGCCTACTTCGATCACTTGCGCTGTCTTTTAAAAATAATATAGAAAATATAACGAATTTAGATTATTCATGATTAAAGGTTGTGCACCAGATTATAACAAGATTCTTGGTAATAAATTTCATACAATGTGAATTAAAAAAAAAACAGATACGAATCTACAATGTAAACAACGAATGGAAGTTAACAAGCCGCAAGCTGTGGAAATAACGTTTGTTTATCCGGTTTCAGGTCTTTGATTGTTTTAGGCAATAGCGAGTTACTTGGAATGTATGTTGTTGTTGAATAGAAGACAGAGAAATGAATAGAATGCAGCCATGTCAGTGCATGCTTCTGTCGAGGAAATTATCAATGCCTTCAGTGCCTAACAAACTTACTCAAAATAATAACCATACAATGATGACAGAATTCCCATTTAAAATATATTGAAAACGATGCAAACTGTTCAATACTGTACTCACATTTGTTATTAATTGTAAAGTCTCCTTCGTAGTCTTTCAACTCCATTCAGTATTGTTTATAAGTAAAACGCCACCTGGATTGGTATAAAAAAAAAAAATTATTCTTTTTTCTAAAGCTCCATTCCTTTATGATGAGGATGATGATGGTGATGATAATGATAATAACGATGGTGGCGGTGGTGGTGGTTATGATGATATTGTTGATGTTGATGATTATGATGATGATGATGATGATGATGATGATGATGATGATGATGATGATGATGATGATGATGATGATGATGATTATGATAATGATGATAACGATGGTGGTGGTTATGATAATGGACGATGGTTATGATGATGAGGATGAAGATGATGATGATGATGATGTTGATGATGATGATGATGGTGATGATGCTGTTGCTGATGATGATGATGATGATGCTGATGATGTCGATAATTATGAGTATGTTTATGATGGTAGGATAAGAATCGACTTTTTAAAAGAAAATGACTACCAATGGAACCAGTATATAGGCTGTTATGTAATTTTTAAATTACTCAAAACATACACGATGAACGTAATCGGTGATGTTACGTAATAATGAAGTTCAGCGTAGAAAGAATGACAAACGAAACTCATACAACGTTGAGTCTAAAAGCTGCCTGAACCGATGATAATCGAGGGACTCCTAGGTAGCTCCTGTTTCACAAGGGCCGCCGTCGGAATCGTGGCCTGACCACTTTTTCTCAATACTATTACTTATTTTAATTTTAAAAAATATGCTGATACCTATATTATGTGAATTTAGTATTAATGTTCGCATCACCTTGTCTCTTTAAAGGGCGGATGAGCTCCTCGGAGTCAACGGCCAACCATTAATTAGTTTAAGGAATAGGAGTAGTTTAGTCTCATTGTTATTGTTATTATGATTATTTTTATTTTATTTTATTGTTTCTATTTTATTGTTATTTGCTTTTTCTCAGTTGGCCTATATTATTTCTCTGTAAAGCCTGTCTCTTATACACATCTAGATGTGTATAAGAGACAGTATATATACAGCATGGTTATATTTGGTTTCAGCAAATTCGTTCATGACAAAGCTTCATTTATTAAGGATTGTTAAGTTAAGAATAAGTGATATTAAGAAACAAAACCGGAGCCTTGCAGGCGTCAACGTTCCTATGTGGGAGTCCCCCAAACTGTCACCGTGACACAAAGGTATAAAGGTCAAACCGGCCCTAATTTCACCAAATCAATATTTATATCTTTTTAAAGTGAGGGACATTTTTGTAAAGTATGTATGTGCTATTCCCCAGCAGAGGAGCCATTTTTTTTCAGCCATGGTGGAGCTGAGATGGGTAGGATCAACTACATGATGTGTTTGCTGCCCCTTGTGTGAGATTTGCCACCTGCTATTTCCGGCCATCCAGAGGTGCCATATTTCCAAAAATTAAATATAAATATTGGTTAGTTGTTTTTTTGTTGTTGTTTTTTTTTTTTCTTTGTTTTTTTTCTAGAGGCTAGGCACAATATTCTAGGGTTTGTAACTAACTCACCCAATCGTCTGGCTTGAGCAACACAACTATTGTATTTGGTGGAGAACGAGAAAATCATATTTATAGGCCTAATGAATGCTATTCTTTAAATCTGTTTTTAGATTCTTATTAAATTTGTGACCATATGACTAAAAAAAAAAACCACAAATCTTTTCATAGACATCTTACATTTTATGTATGACGCGCCGTCCATGCAAAAATATTCATCGACCGTTTGTTATTAGCCACGCTTTAGTGACTCCCGCGTGTGTGGGCAAATTGTGATGAGAGCATCGGACGGCGCTCATCCGTAAACAACTAAATTGATCTAAACGGAGCAATTTTCTTCATCTTATTTTAAAATATACATAATTATTGATTTATCGTTGATGGAGATAATTACCTGGACGATTAAGATTAAACACACGGGATGTATTTTCAGATATATGTTGTTCGCAGGTGGATTTCCTATGCTAATCAAGGTGGCTATGTATGTCAAACGCTTGTTTTCTAAAATGTATATTGATTATAAAATGATTTAATATCAATGTCTATTTTTACTTCTTCATAAACGCATGCGTCAAGTTGGTTATCGTTACTCTATCTTTTTTTTATCCTACATCATCATCATCATCATCATCATCAGCATCATCATCATCATCATCATCATCATCTATCGCCGTTAATGTCATAACTAACTTAGTATCACTATCACCATCAATATCTCATCATACACGTTATCGTCACCAAATCATTTTCATCATCATTATCATTATCATAATCAGCAGTACCATGATCCGGTCGTAATCATAACTATCACCATCATCCGCAATGTCGCCATAACTGTTGTTATCAATACGATAATCATTATCATCATCTTATCACTATCGCTTTTATCTTCTTTTTAGAGTGTTGTTTTTAGTCCCAATGAAAGTCCTGCTGTCACAAGAATTGAACTAAGGACATTGAGATTAGAAAGCTAGCACCTTAACCATGATTATACAGTATAACATATGTTGTTATATATATTATTAATAATATTATCATTATTCTTAATATAGTTATTATTAATATTTATACTCATATAATTAATAATATTGATATTATTATTGTTATTTTAACTATTGTTATTGTTATCATTATTGTTATTATTATTGTTAATGTTATTGTTATTATTATCATCATCTTAGTTAAATATTAGGCTAGAACGTTTTGAAGAAGATTTTACGTATACAAATGAAGTTGCTATTTTTATGTACAAATATAAGTACCGGTACGACATGCTAACAACTTCACTTAAACATTTTTTTATTGCTCATCGTGAAAACCATAACTATAATACCAGAAACAAAGATGATTCCTAATTCCAGTTAGAAGGGTTAAAACGGTGTTGTCTTCAGGTCCAAAAGTATGGAATGCCAAATTATGGCAAATGTGCCCATATGTTGGCACAGTTTAAAAAGATTCTTCAAGGTCTGTTTCATTGTGTAGGCCTATATACTTATGTGGATGTACTAGTTTACTATGAAACGAATTCATTGCTTCCGATGCTTATATTTGGGCGAGTCGAGTGGCCGAGCGGTAAGGCAGGGGCGCCGCTAGCTACTGCCTTAACATCGGTGCTGGTTCCAGCTGCTCCTCACCCATGGTTCGGTTGGTAGAACCAAGTCTTCTCGGACAAGGACTTAAAATGGAGGTCCAGTGTATACATCTGGCTCGTGTGCGCTTTAAAGAACCCATTGAACTCTTTCGGAAGAGTAGAGGGTTACCCAGATGTTATGGTTCATTTCATGCCCTGTCGTTGTGGAATGATGTGAACATCTACCAAGAAGCTCCTCTTTACGGCTGCTAGGTAGTCACGGACCACGCCCATACGCAATTCAGCACAATGACGCTGCAAGTTATGGGTTATTCTCCTATCTTTATCTTTCATATTATTTACTTTTATGGATTTTTCTCAACTTTTTGATTTGATTTTTGTATTTGTTTTGTGCTGTTTGTGGTTGTGATTTTGTTCCTGTTCATTTTGCCTAATTTTTTTAATGTAAAGGCAGCACAACATTTTTTAAGCAGTTTGCTTTTAGTTGTGTCTCCTCCATCCGTTTATCAATGTTTCATTATTCATCATGATGTGTTTATTTTGTATTTTATGATGGAAATAAATAAACCGTATCTTATCGTATTACTTGAGAATGAACAAAGTACATTGTACGTTAAACGTAAATGACGTCAGAAACCTTACGTCATATTCATAAAATCTCTTTTAGTGGCATCGTCACGTCTGTCTTCAGCTTATTAGCAATAAAATTCAATATTTAAAATTCTGACATTATATATTTAACTTGATTAGTTTTAAATTGAAAAATTACGATATAATATTTTCTTCGTAACATAGTACCATTTTTTCGCCACATAGACCATTAACTTAGCTGTGGTGATTATTCTGCAAACTAACTCAGCAAACTCATGAGTTACTGAATTGCAACATTTAATCTTTTTAAAATAGCAATTTAAGCTGTAGTAAACGTTAGAGTCGACTTTCTTTTTTTTCGATTTTAAGACAGGCAGTACAGTACTGTACATCCTTAACATGTACTATTAGGGACTGACCGAAATTTTCCAAAAAATTGGATCAGCATTTTTTTTTTTTTTTTTTTTTTTTTTTTTTTTTTTTTAAGTATAAATTTTATTTTTTTTTTTTTATTTTGTTTAAGTATAAATTCGAGATATACCACTTCCGAAATTAACATTTAGAACATTTTAACATAAAATCTAAAACAAACATGTATTTTTATCAAAATCGAGCCATAGATGCACGCATAAAATCGGTAAAATAGAAGGCAAATTTTGAAAACCGAGACCTATCCTATTCTTCACTACTATACCGTACTAGCTTGAATGAAAGATCGTATTAATTACCTTACGGTATATTGGACAATAAATAAAAACAGGCTTAGGTCTAGCCATCGCTTTAAAATCGGTACATAGCTAGACATTTTCTGCTCCGTTACGGTTTCAGGCCAACCATAAACGAAGTATTTTTCTCTTCTTTTTTTTCGAAGTTTACTTCAATTGTAATACATACACTTGGTTAGTATTTATTCCGTCATTACTTTGAATATTTTGTGTTTGGCAAGCTTGCCATCATTCTATTGTGGTGCCTACGAGCTAGTACGAGCCCCTTATAGGCCTAGGGTCTTCATAATAGGGACTGCAGTTTCAGGCCTATCCTATTTCAGGTATTACTAAAAACAAAATACAAAAAACAAACAAAAAAACCGACCTGCGATCTTGATTTCTTTCATTTAAGGGCAACATAACAATTTTTTTTTTAATTTTTTTTTTTTGGCCTTATAGGGTGTCAAAATGGATGATGATTGGATTGGATTGCATTTATACACCAACGAAAGTCTAGAAGATGATAACAACGCCACGAAGATGTTGATAATGATGGTCAACATGTTGAAGATGATGGCAGTATAAAGCCAGGTTTCCATACACTTACTACGCACTATTGCCGACCGACACTGATGCTGATGGTCGCTCGAATCGGGGGCCGGGGTCCTTCCCGATTGCGTCGTCGGGACTTCTACGCTGTACAACGATTACAATGAAAACACTGTAGCGACAGTGTAGCGATTTTAATGAAACAGTCTTAAATAAATGATTTTATAATATCCACTATAGTGTCAATAATATTGATTGAGATCCAACGCATTTGGAGTTGGATTAGTACCCCATCGGCTATGTCTTGTTCTTTCTTAAATCTCAAGTGAGTGAAATCGTGCGCTTTCGACATCCAATAGCAACTTAAGCTCGGTTTCCATAGAAACGCTCACCCTATCGGCGACAGTTGACGGGAAGGTTGAACCTGGTTCAACTTTGCCGATTGCGTTGCAGACGAATCAGAGGGTGCATTGCTAGCTGCCCTGACGCAATCGAGAAGGCACCCCGATTCGTCTGCAACACAATCGGCAAAGCTGAACCAGGTTCAACCTTCTCGACAACTCTCGGCGACTGTCGCCGATAGATTGAGCGAATTCTATGGAAACCGAGATTTAGGTTACGATTTAAATTACAAGATTAGTAATGCAGATCGTATGCAAACGTCCATATTTCTATTCTAGATTCCCAAGAATTTGTACGTGTTGCCACTACATAGAGTAGATATTCGTCGTTAATAAATCTTTATCTATGTAAGATATTTCGTATCGCCATACGATCACTCGTTCAGGGGTGGCACCACGATTTGCCAAGGTCCCCAACGAGAGTAAAGTGGGCGTGGACGACCGTCTCTCAAAATCTTTTGTAAGTGGTCCACTGCCAATTTAGGGGTTTGAGTCTAATACAAAATGTTTTATTTCTCCCCGACGAATTGGTTTTCTCCTCGACAGAGGGGAAGCTCTCTCCGCGGGTGAGAGGGGGGGGGACCCATGATGTTGACAACATACCGATAATATGTCGTGTATCTAAAACATGAAAAAACAAGTTCGACAAATTAATAGGAAGCAGGCCTGTTTACAAACGCATCACCATTGCCTACGCTTAGGCAATCATATTTGTAAAAAATAAACATATTATAATGCCCTTAACACGACAGCATCGTAATTTGAAATAGGTACGAATTTGATTGATGGTAAAAGCTTCTGTGAAGTGCTGTCGATCGTCGCGGTATTCATGCAATAACCTGCGCATCTGCCTTTCGGCTCGTGTTTCTCTGTTTTAATACGTAATCCCACATGAAATGTCTTTGAAACATTAACTGGGATTTCAGAATACGAGACTTTGGACTGGTCGTTGCTAAGAAATGGTCAGGCAGTACGATCACTCAGGCAGTGGTAGTGAAAAATAAGTATCAAAAATTATACAAAGGTTGTACAGAATTTTCATCACGCACAGTCTCTTTGATGAACTGTCGGCAGCGGGGCTACAGTAAACTAAAGAAAGTAAAGTTCATACCAGATAACATTGAGATACAAATGGGGGGTGGGGTGCAGAAAGTCCCATAATGACATCAGTGGCGGAGATATATTTTTGTAGAGGGTGGGGAAATAAACTTAAATTGACCCACAAAGGCTGGGGTATTGGAGCTGTCTGGCCCCTAAGGACGGGTTCCAGGGGAAAGCCGCATGCATTCTACCTACATTTAGATGACCAATTTAATAGGAGGAAATCTGACAAAAATAGGCCTAATGATGTACAAATTTAAAGAAAAATTACATTCCAATGGACTGCCAACTCTAGATAACCAATACAAAACATGGAAAAATAAGAACAACCCATTTGTACTTACCTATGTGTGCCTAGGTGTAGGCCTAGGCCCATCAATGTAAGTTTAACCACAATGTGACAGACATAAATAGTTTATCTGTTTTGACGACCCAACTGACATATAAAATTTAAAATTAAAAAAATCTCACACACATTTTAAAAGTGCAAGCCCGTAGCCAGGGAAGTTCGAGGGGTTCGAAAAACCCCCCCTTTTCCAGAAATGCCCTTTTACATTATTATTAAAAAGTACCATTTGCATGGAAGTTGTTGAAATTAACTCCAAATATTAGAAATTTGGCATTTTTATTGCCAGCTCCAGACATCTGAGGTGTTATATCTTCAAAATGTACTCCAGCCACAGTGGAGGAGGTGGCTAAGTAGGCCTACTCAAAGTTTTGTGAAAAATTAGAACCCCCTTTAAAAATCATGCCTACGGGCTTTAAATGTATGATTATGTTTCTGTGAAAGACATAGTTTGCTATAGGGTCCCCCTCTTCTACTCCACTGGAATCTCCACCACTGTTTCAGAACTGTCTGCCATCGTGGAATAAAAAAGTAACTTCATAGCAACCGATGACATAATGAAAAACGAATTAAACCCCAATCGACATTAATTACTTACTATATATTAGGGTTAAACTGGTAGAAATTTTTAAAACTATGTATTCTGTCTTTTAATATGACGTAGAAAATATCAGATTAGTTTGGTATATTTTTGCTTCCATTCCATCCAAAGCCATGGATTATAATTTTACATTTAATAAAGTCATTTAATCAATGTTGACCGTGAAATAGAGTAGAGAAATAAACAGAAAATGTTCGGCGTATGAATGAATTCTTAGTACCGTATAGCACTGATGGTGCTGTAATAATCACGCCCATCAACATTTTCATAAATAACAAAAATGAAGAATAATTTCAAATATTCCTGAAGGCAATTATAAGGTTATGTTTGATTGGGACAATGACCAGATCGAGGAACACACGTCGCTGTCATGTTCTGTTCGTGTTATGCATGTGAATAAACTTTTATGCACATTGAACAATAATAATAATAATAATAATTATAATAAATATGTATATTATAAAAAAATATATAC
>NW_022685220.1:137917-162431 GCF_011630105.1 Anneissia japonica
ATATATATATATATATATTATATATATCAACATTTCCTTGTTATTAAAGTATACAGTATGTTTAATTCCTACAGATTAAGATATTTTTTAGGCCTAAGCTCGGAGCTTGGTACCGGGACACCTAAATACTAAATGCAATGCATTCTCAGATCCCACTGCTTTCATGTTAATCATGTAAATGAATAGATTATTTTATTTTATTTTAATCAAGATATGATACTACACCTGCCAACTGTATCGTTAAAAAAATTATATGGAAATCATACCAAAATTAATTATTTTCTAAAGAAAAGAAAATATAAATTGTTCCAACCTTGGTTTTAAAAAAAGAATATGAAGTACCTCCATAAGTCGTTAACCTCTTATTATAGTAAACGGCCTTCAACTTTATTTTCTATCAGTGCTCAAGGCGGTTATTACTTTTGTAAGTAATTTTGTACATTACATTTCTTTCCGATGACATCACTCTGATCGTTAAAGTACTGTAGCGACGATGAGCTGTGTCGTCATATTAGTTCATACCTTTGAGTGTCAATTTATTGGAACACTTTTGGTACAACGTCACACGAATATCGGTGCACCCCAATTAGAAACACTAGAAATAGAACGTTACAATAAAATATACAATAAAATAAAACAATTAAACATTCTAGCCAACGGGAGCGACTTTATTAAAACTTTTCAGGCCTCTAACCCATTGAGAATGTTCAGCAGGGGTGGGGGTGGCGCCAGCATTTGCATCCGGGAGTACGGGAACGTATAAGACTGCTTT
The DNA here is from genome assembly GCF_011630105.1 of Anneissia japonica. Lineage (NCBI taxonomy): Eukaryota > Metazoa > Echinodermata > Crinoidea > Comatulida > Comatulidae > Anneissia > Anneissia japonica. The sequence goes on from NW_022685220.1 coordinate 138,690, forward strand.
GCTGAAATTCGATACATTGGCACTATCAGTGTTTTCAGTGCAATCGTTGTACTGTGCGTAGAGCCTTTCCGTTTGCGTCTGGGGCAGTGCAACGAATGCACTGAAAACATTGTAGCGACAGTTTAGTGTAGCGATTTTAAGGAAATCAGGGTAAAGGGGGGGGGCAAAGCCCCTGAAAACTATGAAAAATTAGGGGAGGAGTGTCAAATCTCATTCGATCGATTTTAAAGCCTACTTATGTAAAAAATATAAGTTTTTTCTTGCCCGACGAATTGTTCTTTATCCCCGACAGTTGAACTAGAGTTGCTCTCGCTGGCACCACCCCTGATTTAACAGAGGGTAAAACTATTTGTGTTGATGCTCTTGCTCTTTGCAGGGCCATTTTATGTTCATACTGTATTTAAGATTTGTTATTTTGAAATGAACAGTGAATAAATGGCATTTTGTGTGTTGTCGAATACGGGCCCTTCTGGTCTGAAACGGGTGATAGTTTTTGTCGGCACATCCTAAACGATTTCTTGATAACCAATAATACAGGAAAAAATAGGACATGCATCATATTATGATTGAATTTTTTGGAAGGCCGTTTGTGAACTTAGCAATTCTGCGAAAATAATCAGGGAACAGTGTTTCCTGGAATAATTATGTCTTATTTGTCATTTCAATGATTGAAATGCAGTAATTCGCTATCGTGTGTATGCCAACAGAACATGTTTCGTATGGCACATAGGTCTACTACTATTAATAACCGTACCTATCATCAGTATCCGAATGGTCTACTACATCTTCTACATCAATTAATTACCGATCATCAATATCTGCGAATGAAACACGATGTAGTTATGTACCGTAACCTTGAATGTGATGTCAAAAAGGCCTACTGTTGATTAGGTAATGTTTCGAACTTGGGACTGAAGCTAGCGAGATATTGCACATGTGCATCAATTGTAAACAAGTCTTAATTAGAAAATATCTTGATATTTATTCTAATATCACTTACATGGTAATTAGACTGAATATTTTGATCTATTTATCGAGTTGTTTGGACTTGGTATTTCGATTGCAGATGGACACGAGTCCACCTCATCAAAATAATTACTACAAACCGTCCGCATATTGGTTTAAGTAAACTGTACAGTGCTAACGTAAACAATACCACTTGTCTATGCTGCTGAGCCGATCATCTAGCTACTCCGACGTTTGTTATTCTATCTTCTTGGTTATTAACACCGCATTTAACCCAACTCTTGGATGCCTGGCAAACAGTTACGTAGATACAGAATCATAAAAGCCATCTAACGAAACCTGTGCTTTCCGAGATTAAAATGATAGGTGAATATAATTAACAGCTACAACCCCAGCCGGTCAGCTGACTTACTAAGATAGCTTCAATATACTGTCTTATTATGTTACCTGATTTATCTAGGCCTACCACATTAACTTATTATGCTTTCACTCATGAGCAGTACCAGACTATTATATAGTAGGCCTATTATAAAGAGGTTCACCTGTGATGTGTGATCATGCGCGTGAAGCCTGGTTTCCATAAAATTGCTACATACTACATTCGACAGCTTTCGGCGATGCTGATTGGTTGGTCAAATCGAGAAGCCTTCTCAAAATACATCGGGTAAGCATACCGTACACAGTGGAACGATTGCAGTGAAGACGCTCTAGCAACATTGTAGCAAATTTATGGAAACCATGTTTTAGTTACGCCTACATTTTAAATTACTGAATTGATCAGCTTTGGCTGGAGGGACCACCTTCACAACATGTTATTGAAATGAATTAAATAATTAATTCGTGCTGTATCACAGCCAATAAAAGAAAGCGTAAAATTTTACATGCGCGCCTTTTTTTTATATTATCAGTCAAGCAAAAAATAATAGACGTTTTCGTCAGATATCCGCTTTAAAGTGTAGGCCCTATGCATCGATACTGTTATCCGTCAACACATCATCAATTATCGACTTTTGACACTAGTTAATATTCCACACATTTACGGAGTTAACAGACAGGCATTTCTCGTAAGGCACATACCCTATTAATATAGATGAAGCGCACGAGTCAAATATCGTAACACCACCAATTATTATCAGTGGCGGCGTCAGTAGGGGGTCGGCAGGGTAATTTTTTTCCGTCGGATAAGCATGATCCCCTGTTGTCCGACACTACGATGAGGTCGTCGGCCTAAAAATTTTGCCGACCCAAATAATGATATTTTGTTTGCCCATCCCTAATATTGTGATATTGGGGCATCCTAAACCATAACTCTCCCGATCAACCCATATTTACTCCGGGCTCTAGGCGGCCCTTGACTCAGACCCCCTGTCGGACTTTGTTGGACTTCCCTGTCAAATTTTTATAGCCGTCATTGAACATGTGTCGATGTCAAGAACCTCCGGGAACAACTGGGCCTACAACATTTTCCTTGCTCCCTGACAAAACGTTATATCACTCGCGCGAACGTTGTGGCTAGCGCAGTGGCGGATCCAGGGAGGGGGGTGGTTCAAGGGGTTTTTGGATCGACGTCGTACTAATTTATATACGAAAGTGCGTTCATCAGGCCTATCGGTTCATTAATCCATGGAAGAAAGACTACGTATCCAACTAGGCCTACTCAATATTGTTGATACAATAATTCACGCTATAGTGTACTGTAACTTAAATTTAAAATTGAAAAAATAGCACTTGTGTGGAATTGTGGAAAATAACTTATTATTTACTGCAAAGCATTTTTTGTAGTTTGAGTAATTTGGTGATACGGACCGTTAAGCCCTGCTTTCTTTGGATACTGTTGGGGTCTTTAACAGTGTACATATACGTGGGACGTGCGCGTATTCCTGGCTAGTTAATAATGCGTTCTCATTGGTTAGTTGCCAAGTATGGTTGAAGCTTCAGAAAAGTTTATTCTGTGTATTCAGATATTGGCAAGCACAAACACGTGGCTCTGTCTCCTCGGTTTCTCGTCATTATATACAATTATATGTGTATAACTATGTAAATTTGTAAGTGAAATAGATAAAATGCTAAAACATCTGTGTTTACTTAAGTTGATCATGATGATGATGATAATGATGATGATGACGATGATGATGATGCAGTTACTCTGTTAATGTAAACGAGTGAATTTTCACTTGGAAAGAGTGCCTACAGGGACCACTCCATATTCACTCTTCCTCGCGTGAAAATTCACTCTTAAATGAGTGAATATTATTCTTAAAATAGTGAAAAATTACTAAAATTCACTCTGAATAGAGTGGAATCTCACTCTTTCTATTTCACTCCATCAGGAGTGGTCCCTGTAGTCACTCTTTCACTCTTTTTTCACTCGTTTGCATTTAGAGAGTATTATTATTAATATTATTATAATAATAATAATTATTATTATTATTATTAAAAGTTATGATTATTGTTGTTGTTGTTGTTGCCATAATCATCCTCATCATCGTCATCATTATAATAATCATCATAATCATCATTATTATTATTATTATTATTATTATTATTATTATTATTATTATTATTACTATAACGCAACATTGTTAGCTCCATATTATATCCAAAGTAATGCATGCCAAGCCTAGCATCCATCATTACATTTAACGCTGTACCATGCATTAGAATCAAGCTTTAAGAATAGATTGGGGAGAAGATACATCTACATGATTATATACCTGTATGTCGAAATCTTTTGGGGAAAAAAAGAATTTCATTTCAGCGTTCATGTAGGTTTCTCCGTCGAATGATAAATGCAATGTTTAAGCGAGACCGTTTTATTTCAGTAAAAATTACTGTTCTGTGACTATGAGACTACGTAGGGGACTGCTTAACCACGCTCCGTCGGCGCATGAATTCATAGTTTCATTAAGCGTGTGTATATAATATTCTAAGGAACTTATTGGATAATGTCTTCACCACTAATGAAAGCACTTGGAATACACAGAGATCCGACTGTAATTGAATGCCTACAAATCTATTCATAAAACATAAAATAATATAACACATAAACGAGCAGATATATGCCCATTTTGGTAAAGATTATTACTAACTGTAAGTTATAAGCCATTAAACTTTTGGGTTCCTTACTTTGTACATTAGCTTTTGATAAAGAAAACGTTTTCTATGTTTTCATTGCCAATGAATTGAGACATAAATAAGACCGTTTATATACGTCACATCAACCCTTACATTGAAATAAACTATTTTTGTATAAGTGAGTCTGTAAATCGGGAGGCCTGATTCTTTTTCCTCCATTTGTGTCCTCAATATTTCAACAAACGTTTACTTCTTGATTGATTGATTGATTAATTGACTGACTGATTGATTGATTGATTGATTGATTGATTGATTGATTGATTGATTGATTGATTATAAGTTGATAGACTAACATATTTATACTGATAGGCCATACATTGAGTGTGAAGCGTCTATTAAATCATGTGGTGAACAGTATTTTAACTGCACGTTAGAATATTAAGACCACAAAGTTTAAAGTAGGACCTATTTTATCACAATGCTCATTACTCCGGCCAAACTTCGGTATAACCTCTAATCAAATTATATGTTATAATCTATAACATATATTTTTTTTCTCCCCGACGAATTGTGCTCTTTTCCCCGACGGGGGGGGGGAGCTCTCCCCGACCGGGGGCTGTCCCCCCCCCCCGCTGGCGCCACACCTGGCGGTATGTTGCAAAAATACAGCTTTATAAATGGTTGTCTTACATTTTGGTATTCCTGTACCAAAAGATCATTCGTCAGCAACTGCAGCATTGTTTTATAAACTCTTTTTTTTTTTCTAAATTAAGGCATATGAAATTGGCGTAAAATAAATACATTGTTGGTCATGTTCAAGATATAACGTTTTTTTAGTTCTCTTATGTAAACGTAGAATTATGTTCGGTATTTATTAGGCCTATTATGTATAATAGTTTAGTGTTTCTGAAGAAATTGTTATTTCTCATGAGAGTTCTGTTTGTATATAGAAAGGTCTAAGATTAAGAAGGCAAATTGATTTATAATACAATGTGATGCTGTTTTTTTGTTTTTTTTTGTATGTGATATTTATTATCTGAGTTGGTAGAATGAATATCAACATTAAACTGCTTAAAAACTTGCATTTAAACGTCGGACCTTCCATCTTCAAATTCAAACATAAATATTGTGTTGCTTATCTTAAAGGTTATCAATCAATCAATCAATCAATCAATCAATCAATCAATCAGTCAATCAATAATTTTGAGTGATCCCAGGAAAGAATTTGTATTGGCTAGCATAAACAAGCTTTATTTTAACACTGTGTTCGAAGGGGAAGCCGCGGCTCCCACGGCTCCCCCCTGAATACGTCCCTGGCCTCTTGCAGTGTCCTGTTCTTCAGGAATTCGACTTGCGTCTGAGTAATGCTGAGTGAAAGTGTATTGTCCATCAGATAATTATTATTTAAAAGTTAAATCATCGCTTAAATAACCTGAGCGCAAGTAATCCCAGTCATAAGCACGGAGGAAGAGTAGCACAACAATACGTGATTTTTAAAGTAAACGTCCGGTCATTGCTCACGCATCTCCAAACACTGACGTAATGTTCAGCTGTTTAGATGCGGATCTTATCACGTCTATTATAATGTTAACATATGTCCTAATGATTGGTAAATCCCCTGACAAAAATGTAGCATTTTATTATTTGATATACTAAACAAGTATATGTAAAGTTAATGTATGTATGTATGTATGTATATACATGTATGTATATATATATATATATATATTATATATCATATATATATAGCACAATTACAATAAAAAAATTAATTTACCTAATATTTGTAATAGTAGGCTTAGTAGTAGTAGTAGTAGTAGTAGTAGTAGTAGTAGTAGTAGTAGTAGTAGTAGTAGTAGTAGTAGTAGTAGTAGTAGTAGTAGTAGTAGTAGTAGTAGTAGTAGTAGTGTAGCATCACCAGCATCATGAGGAGGAAGAAGAAAAAGAGGAGGGGGAAGGCAGGGCCTATAGAGTTATAGAAGTATAGCACTGTTCTAAAGCAATGTTGTTTTTAAATAGTTTTACTTTTGATCTCAACATAATCATATTCTTCGATGCTTAGTAAGATTCGCAATTGTCATGACTCGATAGACAAGTAAGTGTGAATCCTATTCAACTAATCTTGTAAACCTTCTGCAGTGTCTGTAATTAATCATCGTCAACTGGAAAATCAAGATGAAAAGTTCACACATTTCTAGTGTAGGCTATTTTACAGAAGTCAAAATTGGCAGTTCTGAAGCGTAAATTAAAGAGACATTTGTGAAGCCAGAGGTATACATATAACCTTACAGGGTCTCTTGGCCTATAGGTTTCATTGAACTCACATCCATGTAAGAGAAAAAGGTTGCCAAGCACGCATTCCTGATACGAAGAAAAGCCCCAAGACACTTCAGAACATGAAAACATAGCCTACTACTTGTACTTTATACCAGTCCAATGTATTATGTCACGTAATGTTATAGTAACATAGGCCTACATGATAGACCTACAGGCTTCACTTACGACCACACGATATTATATTTCAAACAGATAAATTTAGTAAAACGTGGAACTTTTTTTACAATTGTATTAAAACAATTAGGCCCAGTTCAGCTTTGTCAAACGAAAAAAAAAGATCTATGTTTCCTTCATAGAAAGGTAAATCACATAGGAATTAAAATGTTTTATAATGGATGTGATGAAGCCCAAATACTCAGCAAATAGTAACAGGAAATATACCTAACAATTTATTAGACTTAAGCGATTGTCTGGACCCAACTCACGTTCAGTACTCATATTCAGTAGCCAGCATCTTTAAGGAATGTCCACTATAGAAACTGTTAATGCCTTCCTCAAGATGAAATATTACCCCATCAGGACACATGACTAATTCACCCTGATAATTAAATGTTTATAATGAATGTAGTTTTAAGATATAGTTAGTTCTAGTTCAGATTTTTGCTTGTGAACGAATATAGGCTAAATTGCTCCGCTGTAGATAGCGATATATCTAATAAAATACAGCTGTAGACCAACTAAAGTGTTGGACTCTGTTTGTTAAGAGTAAGGATTACCAACCTGGGGGACAGTCGTATGACAATGGATTCAAATTGTCGTAAACAAACAAAATCAAAACAAGTTTTAGAAAAAAAAAACCCGAAGGATTTAATTGTAATAGTCATTGTGATTTATGTAGTTATGAAATTATGGACATGTTTCCTAAATAAACGTTTTGAAATAAATTGAATTGAACAACCGTGTTTGTAATGACATTCAACCAGGCCTCCGAAAAGGTTGCACCCCATTATTTGCTAGCTCGTGCCCCTCACCTAATCATCGAGTCCCCATATAACCTCGTGTCCCCATCATAAATATCACCCCACACCCTCCGTCAATACACCTAAATACTCCACTGTAAGTCTTTAAATTTAACGTGCATTTTTGTAAACAATAGCAATGTCTTTAAGTCCCTTTCGAAAGACGGTGCATTAATCAATCATCATTTCACTGCTGGATGGAATAGAATCACTGTGCCACAAAACATATCCATGTTGGCGTATCGAAGAAGTACTGACAGAGTGGTTACCCCCAGATTTTAACCATCTGCGCTGCAGCTATCAATTAGTCAAATGGATGAAAACTATCTGTTGTTTTGTCATCCGATCCTCGTTACAAGATTTCGCTGTATTATTGGATCATGAGAAAGAAATCTATAAAATGGCTGGGATTTGTATCCATAAACCCTGGAATGTATACCGGTAATTCTAGCTTACTATATATCGTCCCATCGGCTAAAGTGCTCAAGGCGATCAAATTGGTACAACACTTTATTATCCTTAACTCTGGAAGCAATCAAATAAAACGCAGATACATTTTCATAGATATATTTTTATTATCATAAAATCAATACAGTATGTCCCATTCTTCATTTAAAACGGTTTCATGACATAATCCAAAACTATTACAAAGATAATTGAGTTAATTAAGTGGATTGATTTTTTAAAATATACAGTAATATAAAATATGTTATAATTTTCAACAATCTCTTTCGGGATAGTGTTTAGAGGAGATGTGCCGCTAAATTTCTTGACAGAATACGTCACAATGCTTGTATGAGATGAATTTTACTGTAAAAATATTGATCGCATCCTCCCCTGTAAGACATTGACCTAACACTATGTTTGTTACCCGACAACACCCGTTACTTGTGCCTCACGTTCGGGTTTTACATAGTTGTAAAAGAGATAGAGAAGGTAAAACATTGTACCCTTTAATAATATTTTACTTTCCTCTTATTATTTTATGTTGTCAGATATTATATCTAACGTAATGTAAGATGTAAGACGGTTTTCAGAAGTTACTATAAAGTTAAGTGGCGGATCCAATGGGGCGGTGGGGGAGGGGGCGAGGTGCACGTACGCCCACAATGGAGTAGTGATAGGCTGATTACTGCAAACTTGGACCTCTCTACCTCACTATAACAGCCATGTATTGCTTTTAAATTGTAAAGTATCTGGATTTACGTTAAATTTGACAAATATTATTATCTATGATTAAACCCTTGTCCAAATTTTTACATTCACATTTTTTTCTCTTTCTTTCGACACTGGGTTATCATCATTTTTATTTGACGATATTACATTCCTTATAATATCAAATAAAAATATATTACACGTTTTTACAAGAGGATATTATCATACAGTAAAATATAGATCCAAAATTGTTGGGTAGTAATTTTTTTTCAGACAGTACGGTATATAATGTAAAATAATTAAAAATATGGCTAAATATAGTATTGTGCCAAAATTACAGTAAAGTATGGTCATGTATATAGGCCTAAGTAATATGTATGTAACATATCTCTTTGACAACGGTTTGAAAATCTATCATAATTTAATACAGTAGAAAATATGAGGTATTTGATATACAGAATAATGTGATAAACCCATTATTTACAAAGGTTAATATTTTACCGTATGAGAACACTGGTTTTATTACAAAATGAACAATTCGCTAATTTTGCCTCATTATTCTGTCACTTTTCCATTGCATTACTTTTTGACCTGTATCGGTCTTAAACAGTGTCTATCATAATTCACTCTTTAGATGACATGGTAAAAGATAACAATAAGACAAAATAGGAAAAACGTCGTTATGTTTACATTTTATAGCCGATATGATCCAAATTAATTATATTTTCACTTTTGAATTTTCAAAGATCAGAAACTATAATATAATCAGTAAAACATGTAAAAAGCCATGAAATAACAATAATAATAAAATTATTACCAGAGTTTTTGCACTTTTAGGGAGTGGGTAGTTGTAGGTCTTGATGCTGTAACTTGCATTTGTAACAGACTTGAGAATCATATTGGAAGCAGCATTGAGAACTTGCGCAGAAGTGTGGAACGCCTGTAATTGGAAACATTCAATACAGGATTAATTTAATGTTTTCGAAATCATAAAACAATGAAATATTATTAGTTTCCCCTAACAAGCAATGAAAATAATCTTAACTTTGTATATAACATATTGATATACATGAAATATTATTTTTCTTTGTAAATTGTTTTTTAATGCAGTTTCTATTCAAGAAATAAGAAATATATAACTGGTAATAATAAGATAAATAGTAATAATGACGTGACACTTATCAAAGGACACACCACATACAATTATGCAGAGAAAATAAAGATAATAATACCCAATGTTAAAGTGTTTAATAGCAGCAAATTGAGAGAAGCTTGCTTACCTCATTGCCTGTCTCTTATACACATCTAGATGTGTATAAGAGACAGTATATACCCTGTGTAAGTATCAATTATACGCACAAACTGCTGTTACACTCGCCCCGTAATAGCTTCGATCTGCTAAGCTTGATTTAACCATCAACGCGTTACCGCAAACACATGTAACGCTTACCTCGCCTAATAGCAAGCTTTGGTTCATACTATCAAGTTCCATGTGACAAATAAATGTCATTCTCACATATTTAGGTGTACTATAACATCTTCATGCCCATATATGGGTATATCATACAGATTTGTCACATGAAATTTAATAGTGTGGACAGTACTTTACTTGCGTTTGCGCGCGTTAGCGCGTCTAAATTTCTCTAGTGTGAACAAGCCATTGCGAATGCGTACCGAAATGAGAGTACGTGTTCCAGCAAGACAGCCTATGACAAGATGGAGAAATTTGTATTCCACATGTACAGTGCCACTTTAAAGTGATTAATTATTTAAAGATTTCAGCCAATACGACCTGGAAAGTCGTGAGCCGCATTCAATATTTTAGTCGATAGGGATGTGTATTTCAAATTGATTACAAAATGTTTAAATTTAATCGATAACATTTGGTATTTTTGTAACTTGTACTACATGAAATATTATAATATATTATATTTAATTCATAATGGATCATTATAACAGTTTGAACTTATTATTAACATACTTGGCAGAAACGAAAGTACGGCTCGCAAGTGACAACCAACATTAATATTACCTAAAACCATTAAATAGATTGTTTCTTTAAATGACACCGTTTAAAATCAAATTGTGGCCGGCGGCGGATAATGATGACATTGACTGCGCTTAGTATAATTCATTTTAGATGTGGAATGTAATGATTATGTAATGTCCAATATCGTTAGATTACGTAACAATTATCCAATGTTGATCCTTGATTGGTTGGTTGGTTGGTTAGCCAGCATTTAAATAAATCATCCATATTATGCCCCTTGAAACCTGAACAACCAGATCTTGTCATCCTTCCATTGGCTATGACTGAACACTTAGCTAGGCTACGTATTATACTCAGAGAAGCAGTAAACGCACGCATCACTACAAACGTCACAATGCGAGATAATCGCTTTAAAATATTTTGGTTGCTGATAGCTTGAGGATTGCCACTAATAGGCCTAAGTATGTAAGTTTTTATAGAAACCGTACATAATACGATTTTGGTGATAAAAGCACAACCGATGATATTTACATTACTGTATTTGCATTTGGCCGCGCTGATCATTAGGCTATATAGTTGTGATGCGCTCAAGAATAACCATTGGTGATTCCTGAGTACTATATAAATCATCCTCTTTAAATTTATCTCCATTTCCATTCAACATAGGCTTCTCATTTCTCGCTATAAGTGGTTGGGAAGCAGAGTTACTCAAGTTTTTCTTGAGGGGTATATTTCCCGAGCAATTTTTTCTCGACCCGATGGGACCCGCCATCGTTACGAAAGTTTGATTGCGCTTGTGCCTTGCGCTCAAGCATTCCAAACGTAATATACTTTTAAATGCGAATCTGAAATCTTTGTTAAATATGCCATAAATAAGAGGGTTTAGCGTTGAGTTGCAGTAACCGAGCCACGTTAAAACACTGAACAACATTGGCGAAGAGCAATCCGGACAAAACGAAGAAACAACGTTCACGGTAAAAAATGGTACCCAGCAAAACAAAAACACACCCATTATAATGCCAAGCGTCACTGCGGCTTTATGATCGCGTACCGCATTTGGAGAATGGAAGCCCGATTCTCTGGAATCGTAGTTGCCAATGCGGCCTTGTTTAGCGTTGCGCACGTGCTCCCGCACAGCTACAAAAATCCTTGAATATATTGACGTCATAACTAAACAGGGAAGGACAAAACTAACGAATGACGAGAGTGTTGCATAAATCAGATTAATGTCTTCCAAAGTACAAATCAGTAATTTGTCGTCTGCGTCATCGTTTAGTAACGCGTCAGTAACATTCATTGGTAACGCGTCACCTGAATTACCTTCGTGCCAACCGAGTTGTATCGGCATAAACGACACTAAAGCCGACATGATCCAAACGAACATAATAGTTACGAGTGCCCTGGTTGGCGTCATCCATTGATAATAATGTAACGGTTTCTTGATATGCATGTATCTATCCACACTTATTGCACATAAATTAAAAATAGACGCCGTTGAAAACATCACATCGAATGATATCCAAATAGTACAAAATGATTTACCGAACGACCAATAACCACGAATGTCATTGGATATTGCGAAAGTCATGACGAGAATAGACACGAGAAGATCCGCCATAGCTAGCGATACAATAAAGCTGTTTGCAGTTTTGCGTAACTTTGGGTAGGTGGCAACCGCCAGACAGACGAGAATGTTGCCGATAATGGAGGCTAGAACAATGGTGCCCAAAACTAGCAACATTGTTATCGTTGCAGCCAGTGTAAATTTTTCATCCTCGTTTGAGTCGTCTGTGCCATTTCCGACACTTGTATTTTCGCAAGACCAGTCCACCTCAGTGGTCAACATCATACGTGGGTCTACACCTGGTCATGCAAAGGCCTGGTCGTAAGACCTACACCTGGTCGTACAAGGGTGCACTTCTTGTCGTAGTAGCCTACACCTGGTCGTACGAGGTATACACCTGGTCGTACAAGTCATGCACCTGGTCACTTACAAAGATCAAACGGAGGTTAACCTGTCCGTACAAGAGGTTAAATTGTTTCCGTTATCTCTGGAGGGTATGGCGAGCGTATTAAAGTTCACAACCACAGATCCTTATATTTTTTATCGGCTAAAGCGCAAAAACAAACGGCGTTTTAAACATCATGGAGATACAGATTTATTCCTTCTTATATAGGCCTGACCAAATGAATATAATCTCCACGGCAGTACAGTTGGAGTTGGTGGTCTCCAGAGGGTTGAAGCGAACATGTGATCCTATTAGTAGCCAGCTGATAAAGGAGCCAGTAAATTAATCAATACGCTGATTGAATGATTATACCGACGGTTATTTGGAGTTCGTTAAGAACTATTAAGTCAATTGCCGGTCATGTTTTCAACGACTTTCTAATTAGGTGAACGGCGAAGGTTCCGTTTGTTGTTCCATCGTCGAAAGGCCATCAAGCTATGGAGATGCCGGCTTATGTCTGCAGATGAAATAATAATATAGTCAATAAATAAGACGAACATCGTAAATTATGATTCAGACATTCATATTTTTATGATTCAGATATTCATATAAATTATGATTTAGATATTCATTTTTCCCCTGTCGTTATGTTTGTTGGGGACCCTATCGGAAAAAAACTATGGTTTAATGGGTTATCCAGATTTTTCTCTTTTTGTATCATGTATATTTATCTTGTTTTTATTTGGTTTTAAAATGACTTGTTTTTTCTATGTATTTTATGTATTGTATATAGAGAGAAATCAGATAAATTCAATTCAATTCAATTCAATTTAATATTATACAGCCTACTCAAATATTATGAAATTATTGATAATGTGATAATATGTGTCACCGGTTAATTCCTGAGGTTCAGAAGAACAAATCATACTTTTCCATGTGCCTATTTCATGTTCCGAAAGACATGATGACCTACCCTAAATGAAGAATTAAAAGCAAGAAGACCCGAAATAAAAAAACAAAATTCAACAGCCAGGCAGAATACACGACCTATACCGTACCTGACCGTGGAGTATAACTCGTTACTCCATGACCTGACAGCAACAATTAATACAGTATACATGATTTACATGACAACAATGATTTATTTGATTAAATAAATGTCTTGCTTCAAAATAATACAGTAAGTTATAATGGTAAGTTGCTCCGAATTAAAACAACCACGACGGCTACACACATGTAAGTCTATGTCAAGTGTAACTTAAAAAGCAGTAGAAATAGTTATGTTTATTGACACACATTTTTTAGGTAATACCAGACAACTATATGCACATGATGCTCTATATAAACTGTCTAGATGAGGCTTAAGGTGTGTCGTTCAGAGAGGCGGAGCCATGGCACGGGGGTGGAGGAATTTCTCTCAGATAATTTTCTCTCCTTACCCCACCCACCAGTTTCCTCCACTCAAAAAAAGAAAATAAAAAAACAGGGAGAAAAAGAAATGATATATATTTCCTACATATTAGTAAACTATCTATCCTCTGAAACCCCAAAATTGTATTTTTTCGAAGGCTTCACCCCACTCCCAGACTTCAGACGCTGGCGCCGTCACTGGCCGTTCAGTGGCGGATCCAGAAATTAGAAATAGAGGGGCCATAGGAGAGACTTTCACACTACCTCAGCCTGTCCCCCCCCCATCCTACATTTTTGAATAATTTAGGTGGGGGCAGGCTGGCTCCCCTCCCCCCTTTAATCCGCCATTGGCGTTGTTTCTCATTGTAAAAAGAAATCCTATACCATGATAGGGATCGGCCCAGGACTCTGGAATTAGAAGGTACGGTAAGCATCTTAACTACGAAGCTATTCAACTCTGCTTCGAACATCCACAAATCAATAATAGTGTAATGATAATAGTAATGCTTAGAAAGTTTTAGCGCAGAATATAACTTTAGTCCTATGTTAAAAGAATAAGGTGCAGTATACTCTATCACTTTCCATAACTAACATCATTTTATTGAGACATTAGTATTTGCTAGCTCTGGCTAGCTCCGTCGTGTGAATAAAGTAGAATTCGAAATAATGGTTCTTATTAGACAAAAGGAGAAAAAATGTCCAAATGAATGAACAACTTAAACCTACATTGATACATTTGCTGAATTATTATGTGTGTTTTATGTAAAAGTCGTGTTAATTTTAAATAGTATTTGTTTATTATTTCTGTGTCGCGTAAATGTATCGAAGAGTAATGCTGTTTCGCATGAATTACCTGTAATTGAACAATTATGCAATATGCCTATACCTTAAATCAAACTTGCCTTTAGGCAATGGCGGCACTAGCGGGCGGCCATGGGGGACGGGTTAGTTTCTCCTTTCGGTCAAGCATGGACTCTTCCTCCTCCCCTACGATGAGTTTGTTGGACTAAAGTTAATTTGATAGCAATTGTTATAGGCCTACAGATGTCTAAAAAGCACAATGTTGGGCGAACTTAGACCATAGTATCTCTCCTCATGAACCCCAATAGAGAGAGATTTTATTTCGTGATCCTGACTAAGGTTCTAGAGAGGACCCCTGATTCGGACCCCCTGTCGGACTCGATGTACCCCGTGTCTTCAAATTTTCTAGAGCGTGTACCTCCAGTTTTACCTTATTATGGAACGCCAACAGGGCCGGCAACTGTGTTTAAAAGTTGCCCTTTTGATGTTCCATAATAAATAGGATGGAAAGACACGCTCTAAGTTTTAGCGTACTTTACTTTCATATCGCAAACTTAACATTTGGACGGTATTGTATAGGCCTACTACTGTATATAATAGTAACCAGCCCTACCATTTTAAACTATATTTCTATCTTTAAAACATTTACAGATTAAATATTCTAAAGAACAATGCCCAAGTTCAAATAAAGGATTTATTCCGCCATTTCGAATCCATTTACACTCCTTTACGTCACACTTCATTACTTGAAGTATTTTTCTCTGATTTACGAGGTCTATCAATCAAATATCAGACTCTTTGAAACGAATTACTCGCATCGATGTTTAAATGAATGGTCTTCATTATTCTCATTTCAATTTGTCATGTTGCTAATCAGTATGATGGACAAAATGTACCTTAATGTAAATGGTAATCCCTCGGAACTTGTTTTCCACAGAACGTCTTTATCTGTAATATATTTGTTTATGAAACTTCTGTCTATTACGCTGATGGGCCAATACTATTTTATTAGATATCAATACTAAAATTGTAATTATTTTGTTTTAGTTATTTCCTTTTATAAATTTTTAAGTTAATAAAATTAATTAATTAATTTACAATTAAAATGCATAATCAGATAAAAATATTCTTGGACAGTTTTTGCAATGTGCATTATACAATATTAGTATTATTTTGATATGTTTATGATAATATGCCTAATATGAATATCGATATAAATAGGCCTTTTTTAATAATTATTATTTTTACATATTTTTTGCCATTGTGTCTTGATCTATTTCTTATCAAATTACTTTTGCTATTTTATATTTTTGCTAATTTCAAATGTAATTAATAGTCAATTGTAGAAATGATATATATGACAAATAAATTTATCTTATCTGTTTAACAATAACAAAAATACTGGCCTAATATATACCGGTTGTGTTGTGAACATTTGTCACGATATTAAGATGCTTGCGTTTAGATCACAGCGCCGTGTGTTCATGAGAATGTCCTCTCGAACTCATAATGCATTCTCATTTGAGTCCAATAAAGACGAATAACACAAAGCAACGCCTTAAACAAGAATGGGAAATTGCATCGTATTGGATCATAAAGTAAAGCGTAAAATAAGTTCGCATAATGATATCATATTTTAGTAATATATTTTATGCGGTGTAGTATCATACAGGAATGTGAGACTGGTCTCTGGATCTCCCAAGAGTATACAAAATAATATCATTGCCGACTTCATCTTAATGTTGACGTTGCTCAAGACAATTGTCTGCCCGGTTACATGCACCTGTCAACGTACATAATGACGGATGTAGGTGTTAACATTGGATAAAAAAAGCAAGCGGCAGTTTTGGAAACTACAAAGTAGGTTATAGGTCGTGTCGGCATTTCCCGTTACCCTTCGCGAACATGATCATAATTCGGATTAGTTTTTATAACTGATTAAGAATGTATCAATCTCTTCGGAAGGAAGCGCGAGAGTAAAATGATTACGTAGATTACTTAAAGCGGCCGTCATGGAACTTGCTGGCTCACTTATTCCATAGGTCTATTCAAAACTTTGAAGCCCGTATGTTTCGAAAGTTAGTCCAGTTTTGTATGTTTTGTTTTGTCACGTATTATATAATTTGGAAATTTGTGAATAAATGTATGAATATATTGTTCCATTTAGACTAAAATTAGTGCGCTTTCGAGCATCGGGAAAATATTTTTTTTAAAATAAATTATTTCCCTATTTTATATGATTGGATGCCATGGTGCGCGTTGTCTTATGCGATACTTAAACACTTTGATTAAACAGATAAGTTATATTGTACTATAACACTTTCTGGGCAGTCACGTCAACAAAGACGTCAGAAGCCCCTGGCTTCTTCGGGGACGTACTACCCTGTGGGAAAAGGCTAAAGCACGACTCGCTTCGGCGTATTTGACGTTTAAGGACGTATTGATGGATATTTTAGTTATGCTAGTGCAC
Organism: Anneissia japonica; assembly: GCF_011630105.1. NCBI lineage: Eukaryota > Metazoa > Echinodermata > Crinoidea > Comatulida > Comatulidae > Anneissia > Anneissia japonica. The sequence continues at coordinate 155,802 of NW_022685220.1, forward strand.
CTTAAAAGGACCCCACTCGGGCAATGTGTGGGGAAAATGCTGATAAATATCCCGGGGCCCTTGTATTTAGCCAGTGAGATGTCATAGCTGTTACGCCACTGCTCCTGACTGGGTCTTTAAATGTGACCGATAGTTTGAAATTATACTGGTATTAGGCCATCAGTCACGATAATGAAATCAAGTATCGTGCAGATTTCGTGTTGCGTCACGAAACTCCACATTTTATTGCAAGAAGAGATAACATCCTCGTCAACAGCACGCTAATGTCATACTAAAATGTCACCAATGATTTTGTAGGATGGCGTTAGGCCTACGTGTTGATGGAAATCGTTGATGGTATTTCAATTTTATTGTCGTTATCGTTACGCTCAATTAAAAATGCATCATGCTTACTCAAGAACCAGCCCTTTCGTCACATTCGTAGTACAATCTTTATGAAGTTTATGGAGCGAATCAAAAAAAAATTGAACTATGATCATAACTCACGCACGGTCATCGTGATGGCTTTAACCGATGTAGCCAATGTTTGATGTAACACACGATGAAGCGAAATAAAGTGGTTATCATACATCGATCTTAATTGGTGGCTTAATTAGGAGAGCTCAGCCCAAGATGACAAGAGGGAGAGACGTGTATAATTTATAAATATAAACCAAAACAAAAATTAAATTAGAATTTAATATTGTACAATAAATTTAATTGAGCCTCTGGCAAGTACATAAGTAAAATGTGTCAACGCTAGTAAGTCGTTCCTGTTTCTGAGTATAAAAGTAATGGAATGTATCCAAAATGTACATAATAGCAACACAAGTAATCAGATGGGAATTCACAATACTAAATCCAATACGCATTCTTGCGTGAATTTTATATGCTTTTTTTATTTCTATAAAAAAAATATTCTTCTTAAAGTCATAAAGGCCTACATTCTTGGATATTGTTATTAAATTAACTGCATAATACTACACCTATTACCGATTGAAAAAATATACAGTACCGTAGTTGATAAGCCGTGGCTGTGTGTATATGTACAATGGACGTTTTCGCTAAGCCCCGCCCATTTGATTTTGTTGCTAAGGCCCCTACAGGGGTGTAAACGTACGCATACACGTGCGTTTGTGGGACGACACTTGTGTTTGTGTGACGTACAAGCGCGTGGTGTTGTGATTGGTTAGTTGTTAAGTTTGATAGGAAAGTTATGCTACGAATGTCACTGAAGACATTTAATTGTTGTTTTTTTTTTTAATTTGGTTCTTTATTTAATTAAAATTGAGTCGTCCTCACACGTTGCAATTTTGCTTACGATAAGCTGCGCTCCGACACGCTCATTCTAAAATCGTCTGGTGCGCGAAAGTTGGCGCAACGGGTGTGAGAAGTATACGACAGACACGAATTTCTCTAGTCACATAGAAGCGTATGATTATTGTCAAGTTTTGAAGATGTTTCAGTGGCGGATCTAGGAATTTGAAATAGAGGGGCCCCGGAGAGGGATTTCACAGATGGGTGGTCTATTATACTAGCTCAGGCCCACCATGGTTGGGGCTGAGGTAAGAAAATTTATGATTGTCGCACCTCTAAATGGCTGGAAATGGCACTCTCAGACTCTCAAAATTTGAGTAGAATTTTCTCTTCTTTTTTTTTTTCTTAATTTTTTTTTATTTGAAAAATTTAGGGGGTCCCTGAATCCGCCACTGTGTTTAAGGAATTGTAAGCACTGAATCGTTTCTGTTTTGATCTGAGAAAATGTCGGACTCCATAGAAGAAGAAGAAAAAGAAGAAGAAGAAGAAGAAGAAGAAGAAGAAGAAGAAGAAGAAGAAGAAGAAGAAGAAGAAGAAGAAGAAAGAAGAGATGATATATGTTTGCATTTTGACTGCATTTTTTATCAGAAGGCAGAGCAGTGGCGGTGACAGCGGGAGGGGGTTTAGGAGAGGGATATAACCCCCATGTGCAGGCCAATTCAAATAACGTTATTTAGACTGTCAATCCCTAAAATAGTGGTCGAAAAGCATAGTTTGGACCATGCTCAGCCCTAAAAACTCTATTACGGAATTTTATTGATGTGTTACGACAGCGAAATCAGTCATTTATGGTGGTTATGTTCTGTCAACCAGGCACAAAAACGTATTTATAACGTAATTTCACAACTAAAATGACATTGCAAATTTACAAGACTATTGACGGCCGGGCATTTCACCACATCTCTGAAGACAGTGAGCAAGGTAGCAATCTGCTTAAGCAGAGAATTGGCAAATTTGATAATGCATTCGGGCAATCAGAGTAATCGGGCAATCAGAGTAAATCAATTTACGTTAACTCCAAATCAGTTCGATATCCAATGCATATAAATAGGCCTAATAATGGCAATGTACCGACGTGCTTCCTTTGCCGACTAACAGAGCATACACTATAACATACATTTATTGGCAGATAAAGCATAAATGTAATGAAATAATATCAGCAATGAGGTGGGTGTGTCATGAGAGCAGCTTAGCTTAGTCGGCTAAACTGATGGTATCCACTGTGTGCGCTAAACCGTGGAGATCTCAGTCCCCGGTTCAAGTAAAGCTCGGTTTGCATACAATCGCTCAACCTATCAGCGACAGTCGCCGATAGTTGTCAAGAAGGTTGAACCTGGTTCATCTTCGTCGATTGCGTTGCAGACGAATCTGAGTAAGCCTGCATTGTTAGTTGCTACGACGCAGCCGGGAAGGCACCCCGATTCGTCTGCAAGGTACCCCGATTCGTCTGCAACGCAATCAGCAAAGTTGAGCCAAGATCAACCTTCCCGACAACTGTCGGCGACTGTCGCCGATAGGGTGAGCGATTGTATGGATACCGAGCTTTACAATAGATCACCGTCTTTCGGATGAGACGTTTAGCCAATTACACGTAGGCCTATGTTGTCTATTTAACTCAGCTTTATTCAAACCGAACACTACCTCGTATGCTATACGTGCCTATTGTATCAACCATTGTAGTGATAAACTCTTACTATTATTTCAGTATAACACACAACATCTCCCATCTGGTAAGTTTTCTTCTGTCTATTTAGGTAAAGTAGTCCTAATGCGATCAAACCCTTAATATTCGTATAAATTCACGATCCGTACCAGACGAAATGTCTGCTAAATTGGCCTAGATTAGCTTACCTCTATAAGTCAATGCCACCTACAAATTCAATCTATAGCTTTGTGATGATCTAACTGGGAACCTTTTACGTTTAATGTTCCAACTGAGGCGCACGTAGCCAGGAGTCGTACGAATATGAAATGATGCGTAGTGTACGCATGCGCACGGGCGGCTGTCGTGGTTTAGTGCTGCTTGGCGTGCAGCCGCCTCGACAGGCTCGGTGTACCACAACAGCGATTATAGTCGTTGGTTAAAATTATATTCATTACTCTTTATTCAATTAGTGAATCAATGCTGATTGCCAAGTGATGTAATTCTGCAACAGGGATGTTGTTAAAGTTTGACAGGAAGGGGATGATTTGGGTGGTAATCATGCGTACAAGCTTTCACTCTCCTTTTCTTTCTATCGCTCTGTTGGAGCGCAACCCGTTGTTACTGGTTTTCTAAAAATGAGGTCAAGAAGCTAATGTTACTTAAATCGCGAGTTGTTAATGATATCAGCTCTTTTGTATTCTGTTCGCGTGTCTTTACTGTATATTATGTTCATGCTACTTTATTTACCTTAATGGAAATCGAATATATGAAATAAAAATACAATATTTATTTCCATTAAAATTCAATATAAAATACACAACACACATCATTCAAAATAAGTGTAAAAAGATGGAGGAGATCCAACGAAAAGCAAAATGGCACCTTTAAAAAAACAAACAAACAAACAAAAACAAATGTAGAATAGAGAGAAGACATCTCACACCCACAGAGCACAGAAACAATGAAGCATGAAATCAATTTAAAAAAAATAAAATATGCAAATTAAAAAAATTGGTGAGATTAAAGCATTGAAAATAAAAATAATTATTTTGTTGATAACTTGTAAACACATGATAGTGTAAAACCTTGAATCTTGCCCTTTTTTGGGATTTTAGATAGGCTTCTTTTCGAGGCTACTTTTTCGAAGAAAAGAGGGGGCTTTTTTTTTCAAAATGAATGCTGTAAATTTCTGGAATTACTAGGCCTAGGACTCCCGTAGGACGACTACCGGTATAAAACAATATAATTATATGGCCACTGTAACATCAGTCTGTATAATGGAGTGTATTAACCGGCATAAAATCATTAGATCTACGGTCGACGGACCATGTTCGTGACCCAAGGTCGGGTCGTCGATCGCATCTGGATCTCAAAAAAAATTATACAGAAAATCTGAATTGTTAAAATTAAATACTGTAAAAATTATGAGATTCCCGTGAAAATATCGAAACAAAACATTTTTTTTTATAAAATGTTGGCTAATGTCTTCAATTTGCGCCGGCGGTGTACTATAATCTCAGTCAGACCGCCGTTTGTTGAATACCGTAGTGTTTGTGTTTCAAAAAACACAGAAATATTTGTTTTGGACTTGTGATACAGTTTTAGAAACTCCACAGTGCTGTGTCACTCATTCACATCCTCGGCTCCTTATTTGTATACTATTGAGGGGCATTTACACTTTTAAGTGCCTACTAGCTAAATTAGTGGGCATTATGTAATCAAAACATGACAAAGGTGCTAGCAACCAAATGGAAATCAACAAATCGTGAAAATAAAATTGAGAAGCTGCTTTAGGTAATTAATTTTTTAATAAGTATGCTTATCAAATATTATGTTGTTGTTACAAGACACATATGCCTACAGTACTTCGATATACAGTAGAGTCCCTATTAAGGGGACACCTTCAGCACATAGGGATATCCCTATTCAGGAAACACAATACAGTAACGACTCAAAAAAGGGTGCATGTTGTGATATAGATTAGAATCCTATTGAAAGTACACAAAGAAAAAAAAAGAAATTCCCATGGTTATGAGTAAACTTTGACAAGATTGGTTGGATGTAGGCCTATACCGATGTTCACATTAAGGGTTCAGGGAAAAACATTCTGGTTTGATGTGAAGTTTCTTTGCTCAAAAGGTGTCAAAATATAAAGTTTTGTTTTGTTTTTGTTTTGTTTTGTGTTTTTTTAGACTCATGCTGCTGTACAATGAAAACAAAAATTAAGTGTCCTCCGGGGGTTGAATATTTATTGATTTGACCATTTTACACACCCAGAGAGTGTTCCCGTCCCATTATTAAGGCCTGTTTATACTTGCAACGATAACGATAAAAAAACTAAAAAGCAATTGTTTATACAGAACCTCTCTGATTTCTTTTATTGTTTTTTAGCTTTTTATCGTTAGCATTACCGTTGCAAGTATAAACACGCCTTTAGGAGTGTCACTTAATTGGGGTTGGCCGTACAGTAGTGTTAAAAGATATAAAAATTCCTCTCATTTCACAGAAAAGTGTCCCCAGAAGTGGTGCCTCAAAGTAGGGTTCTACTATATTGGTTGTATGTTTTGTATCTTGGACATTTCTATGATAACTGGAGGTCTTAGGTCGTGGGAAGTTATGGCAACAAATGTTCGCTCCTAAGGAGTAAAAGGTTGAGACCGGAGCTCTGATGGCCGGAAATGACACTCACACAGTAAAATTCATCATCATCGCATCACCATTATAGACAAAATGAAGCGCGAACAAATAACATTGTCTTTGATATACTTTACTTTAACTACTTCAAAGCCTCGAGTCCAAGCCCATCTCAGCCCCACCATCCATGTTTGAGACTGAGGTGCGAAAATAAGGGTATAGTACCTTTAGATGGTCGGAAATGACACTCATATAGAAAAATTCATCATCATCACATCATCCTTATAGTAAAAATGAAGCGCCAACAAATTTATCATGATCTTTTATAAGCGATTTTCGCAATCAGATATCTAATTAATCTATGTGATGTACCATAGAAAATAAAACTTTATTTTGTTTGATGTATTTACTTTACTTTACTTACTTCATGTGCCGAAAACATTGTCACAGAAAAGTATGGGTCCAACCCCAACCCTTAATATGTTTGGTTGGACGTGTCCCCTCGTTCCCATGGTCTACGCCCATGCCCATGCTATCTTGAATAGAAGCCCATGGGCTTCTTTTTAAGATAGCAAAGACTTGTTCTCGAGATTCAACCCATTGGGTTTTACATTATGCTAAGTTAAATAAGCAAACATTTAAGAATCCTAAATTGCGCTAAAGTACCGGTATGTGCACATTATTGCTATGATTTACAAATCATGCTATAATTTATAAGGACCTGAAGATAATAGGCTACATTTTTTACCCTTTTGACTGGAATTTGTAAATCATCTTCTTTTCTTGTATTGTAGTTGTGATTTTCATTGTGAGCAGTAAAAAAAATCTTAAAGTGAAGCTGGAAATCATATTTATATTTGTACATAAAATAGCAACTTCATTGATATATATGTCGTAAATATTCAACACATTATATTTTTAAAATAATGGTTTAGTTGAAAACAGATATGAACTAACTTGTAACGTGATATTGCTTTAAAGGCACGCTTTCGTAAAAGAAACAATTTATTAATTTAACATTATCTGGCATTCCCTATAGAATAGCAATCTATAAT
>NW_022685220.1:162626-179094 GCF_011630105.1 Anneissia japonica
CCCCCCCCCCCCCCACCCACCCACAGTTTTGCCACTGAATTTTGATATTGCAATACATGTCAACGTCATGAATTGAAATATGCGCTACTCACTTGTAATCTAAGCGGTGACGCATTCTGCAGTAACTAAAATTATCTCCCCGCTACTACAGTAATCAAATTGTTACAATTATATAATTATGAGGAGACATTTTGCAAGAGATTCCATCGTCTGCTCTATTGATAGCGTGGTTGCTATGGGAGTCACCTTGGTCAACACAGGTTTAAAAGCATGGCAACGGGATTATGTTGTTTAAGAATGTCTCGCATAGGCGGTCAAACAGTAATCAATAAAATGTAACTAAAGGATCCACAATGCTTCATCGGACTTAAACGATGGGATAAAGACAGGCGAATCAACGGTCAAAATAGTAATTGTCATCACGTGTATTTAAGTGCACTAATAGATATGTTAGGGGACAAAAATAAAATACAAAGCAACAACGAAAACTGTATTGGCACGCACAAGCCTAGACTACACATATGGCCGAACAACTATAAATTCCCATACAATAAAATACCAATAAAAACACATATTATATCTATGCCAAAAAATAGCTAAAGTATAAAAAAAATCCTTACAAACCTTGTAAATCAAACTTAACAAGTGACCAATCAGAAGGGGGCCAATAGTACGCACTTGTCCAGCAGACACAGGCGTTTACGCTGCCGTTATGAGACTTTATCATCACTATCTGGGACTTGCGGGAATGTTGCCAAATTGCTTTTATTTACACACTATGTATGCCTAACCTCTGTACTGTATTCGTTTCCTTTTGATGTTTACATTGATTGATGTTTGCCTGTGTGGTTTAATTGCTCTTCTCTTTTGAGACATGTTTCCAGGGATTTCCTCTCTTTTATTTGTTTAACCATGTTTTGAAAAGACATGCAAACGAAATGAGTTTAGATAGAAATAATACCGTGTTTGTAGTAAGTATTACGGATTAGATACACCTTCAACTACTCAGCATTATCACCTATCTGTTGTTGTACATGAACGGAACATTCTGGTTATTTTATTCATCCTTAATAAATAATAGCATCGCTTGAAGGTTTAGTAATAATACGTACGGCACATATTCAATATGTGATTTGCTCAACTTGCGTATTAAAGTAAGTTACCAAATTTTCATTATAGAACCAGAACCAGCCACTATATTCTTAAATTATCTTGTAATCCATTTAAAGATTTTTGGATTGAAAAGTTAATCAACAAAATGTGTTTCCAATCCGTGTCTTGGATTTCTTTTGTTTTTGTGAATTTTAATTCTAAATCATAACACACATAATCAAATACGTTCGAGTGATTTGTACTAGAACATTAAACTATCTAAACTGTTAACTCCAAGGATACTTTTCTTTAAACAACTGATCGCCCTCAAAAAGTGAAACGGAAATGAACTAAAGGGTACGTACTACTACATTAATTTTGTATATTTATTTATGTACAAATAAATAATTTTATGAAAATACAGTTGGGTTAAGCGTTTTTTGATGAAAATATCAATAAAACTCAGACATTTTAGTCATTCTAGTCAACTTGAAAATACCTATCTGCCTACATTTGTCAAGATACGTTTAACATACAGTATTGAGTAATTACACATTTAAACATCCAGAAACAGAATCATTCTCGGCATTAAAAAATAACCTAACTATAATCACAGATCCTCTATAATGTAAAACTACTGCTGGTTTTCAAGTGGAATACGGTCCGGTAGATAAATTGTTTTCGGAAAATGAACGATCATGTTTCGCCGACTACGTCTGTCGGGTTTAAGCACACAGGCTTATCATACGTCGGACTAAGGCAATTCAATGGACTTGTTCTGACTATTACACTCTTGTAGGCCATCTTGAGATTTTAGGTTTTTTTTTTAGTTTTGGTTTTCTGAATTTCAGAATACGCTATAGTATAACAGAGGTTCTTGTTGGAATAAACCCTTTTCTGATGAAGGTGGGAGCCAATGTACACATGCACCATCCCCTCCCCATGCAAATCTGCAAATCTTTGATCCACAGTATTCTAGCAATTATCACAGCGCCATCGAATATTGCTTGAGGTGTATTTGGCGCTCCTGCAATTTTTTTGACGATTGATTGGTTGTTTGATTGATTAATTGGCTGCCTGACTAACACTGTCTGATCGATTGAATGACTGATTGATTGACTGTTGGCAGGGGTATCTGTAAGGCTTGTCGGGAATAGTGGCGATATAAAAGCAAACTGTATCATGCCTCTGCCTATCTGATTTTTGTGCTGACGATTTTGTTTTTTGTTTCATTAATTTTAAATTTTCATGTAGGTCTGTCTTTGTATACATGACGTATAAGCGTAAATGAAGCACATGCGCAGATGGACTTAGAAGACTGACTGTCGGGATCTCTTTCCCCAGCTATCAATACGGTACAATAACATCACAGTTTAATGTTCAAAACATTTTTGAAGAACCCTAAATACATATTTGTATTTCAAAGTAAATACATTGCTGCGACGCTGTGTTAACGTCTTTTCCAACATTGCCTAACCCCATGCAGCGTACACAGCTTTATAGCCATAACGTTTTGTGATTGATGAATTGTTTGCGGGAATCCTATTCAATTCAATTCAATTCAATTTCTCTTTATTTCAGACAATGTCCATAGCAAAACAATATATATATATAAAACTATATTGTCGTGATATATCAAAATCATCATTCAGATCAGTTGTAATTACGTGGCCTAAATATGTAAACGACTTAGCCTAATTTAAACGTTTGCCACATAGGGTAGTAACGGGATCACCCTGGAGCCTTCGGACAGAAACAAATACACATCGACATTTTACAGTTAAATAAAATATCATGAGTAGAAGCATGAGCTTCGCACACATTAAGTAGCCTTTGAAGCCCACATAAAGATGGAGATAGTAATACGATATCATCAGTAGTATAGCTAAGGTGATTAAAAACCATATCTGCATGTTGACATCCAACACCACAATTATTAAGCTTTTCGTTTAGAGAATCATTACCGTATATACATTGTATAGAAGCGGTGAAATTACGCCTACCTGTCGGACCCCATTAGAAACAGAGAATTCAAATGAGTACTTGTTACCCCACCGTACAACAAATTGTTGCGTTATATACAACTGATAAGAATTCGAGTTACAGTATAGTTAATACCCCGAGCAATCAACTTATTAAACAAGATCCAATAGTTCACTCGATCGAACGCCTTACTTGAATCTAAAAAACAAACAAAAACAGGACTACCGTTCCTATTATAAAACTCAATGACTTGTTTCAGAACAAACACAAATGTTTCAGTAGAATGACAACTCTTATAAGCAAACTGATGGTCACTACTACGAAGAGTGTCGCCCGCAAGGTCAATATGCATTGTACCGCCAAGACTTTGTTTTCTTCTCCAAATAATTTCCCCGAAGAAGTGGAGGAGGGGTCAGCTGACGAGGGCCCATGGTCTCCATCCCATTAAGTGCCTCAACTGGAAACGACTATGTAATCCGATGTTTGGGCAATGGAGGGATGGTTCTGTAATATTTGAATCGCTTAAGGGTAGTTTCCATAAATTCGCTACATGCTATCGTTACTGAGTCTTTCCGATTGCGTTACGGACAGCTAGATAGTGAAGCGATTAGAGTGAAAAATACCGTAGCGATTTTATGGAAAGCTTCAATTGAATAGCAAATTGTTATTATTACAGTATTCTTATTATTAATATACCCTTTCAGAGTCGATCAATTTAGCCTAATCGTGGCTTTCACTATTATCACAGTCTCCATGCTGTTGTGGTACATTAATGTATTATTTCGAAATGTAACCACTAGTTGGCCCTTTTTATATGCTTTATTAAAAATGTAGAAGATTGAAAGGCAGATTGCTTTTGAAGATGATTGTCTGATGTTGTCTCTTATACACATCTAGATGTGTATAAGAGACAGTATTATATCTATGCCAAAAAATAGCTAAAGTATAAAAAAAATCCTTACAAACCTTGTAAATCAAACTTAACAAGTGACCAATCAGAAGGGGGCCAATAGTACGCACTTGTCCAGCAGACACAGGCGTTTACGCTGCCGTTATGAGACTTTATCATCACTATCTGGGACTTGCGGGAATGTTGCCAAATTGCTTTTATTTACACACTATGTATGCCTAACCTCTGTACTTGTCTCTTATACACATCTAGATGTGTATAAGAGACAGGTATTAACCGGCATAAAATCATTAGATCTACGGTCGACGGACCATGTTCGTGACCCAAGGTCGGGTCGTCGATCGCATCTGGATCTCAAAAAAAATTATACAGAAAATCTGAATTGTTAAAATTAAATACTGTAAAAATTATGAGATTCCCGTGAAAATATCGAAACAAAACATTTTTTTTTATAAAATGTTGGCTAATGTCTTCAATTTGCGCCGGCGGTGTACTATAATCTCAGTCAGACCGCCGTTTGTTGAATACCGTAGTGTTTGTGTTTCAAAAAACACAGAAATATTTGTTTTGGACTTGTGATACAGTTTTAGAAACTCCACAGTGCTGTGTCACTCATTCACATCCTCGGCTCCTTATTTGTATACTATTGAGGGGCATTTACACTTTTAAGTGCCTACTAGCTAAATTAGTGGGCATTATGTAATCAAAACATGACAAAGGTGCTAGCAACCAAATGGAAATCAACAAATCGTGAAAATAAAATTGAGAAGCTGCTTTAGGTAATTAATTTTTTAATAAGTATGCTTATCAAATATTATGTTGTTGTTACAAGACACATATGCCTACAGTACTTCGATATACAGTAGAGTCCCTATTAAGGGGACACCTTCAGCACATAGGGATATCCCTATTCAGGAAACACAATACAGTAACGACTCAAAAAAGGGTGCATGTTGTGATATAGATTAGAATCCTATTGAAAGTACACAAAGAAAAAAAAAGAAATTCCCATGGTTATGAGTAAACCTTGACAAGATTGGTTGGATGTGTCAATAAAAATATAATTATAACCAATGTTCTGTCACTGTTATATGCAAAACAAGCAAAAAAACCCCCTATTAACAGGACAATTTCACGTTTTTGGGTAGGTATAGCACCCGATTCACACATACAAAAATCTTACCAAATGTAACCAAAAGTAACATTTTACGGCCCGTGTGAAAGTACCTCGTGTAATTCAATTTCTCTCTATTTCAGACAATGTCCATAGCAAAACAAATACAAAGCAAATGAGATTGAAATAGAGGAGAATATGTACGTATACACTGAGGCATTTGTCTCAGGCTTACATAAACTAGCAGATGCAACAACACAAAAATAAAATAGGTCTGGCCTATTTTACAAGTTTCAATAGTAATCATCTTAATGTATAATAAATATTTCCATTTTAGTATCATTTTTGAATTTTCAATTAGATGATTAACAGTGGATTTTATCAGACTGTTTTCCGATAAATAGAGTCGGCACATAAACCCATGTACTGAATTTCTAATATACTCATAAAATGACGGGACACCACAAGAGACTGGCACTACATGACCTTGATTTTCTTAGGAGTATCCTTAGTGCGTTGTTATATAGCAAACTCTTAAAAAATCTATGCTTTTTTGTTTGTAGCTGGATCATAGATTGACACAGTACATATTAGTACAGTAGCTACCAAATAAAATGCATTCAACTTGATCTGTGCACTTATAGAATCGTCTTCTGAGAGTATTTGCGCGTATACATAGAGACCTATATTGTAGTGATATATCAAAATCATCATTCAGATCAGTTGTAATTACGTGGCCTAAATATGTAAACGACTTAGCCTAATTTAAACGTTTGCCACATAGGGTAGTAACGGGATCACCCTGGAGTTTTCGTGCCTTTGGACAGAAACACATACACATCGACTTTTTACAGTTAAATAAAATATCATGAGTAGAAGCATGAGCTTCGCACACATTAAGTAGCCTTTGAAGCCCACATAAAGATGGAGATAGTAATAGGATATCATCAGTAGTATAGCTAAGGTGATTAAAAACCATATCTGCATGTTGACATCCAACACCACAATTATTAAGCTTTTCGTTTAGAGAATCATTAGCGTATATACATTGTATAGAAGCGGTGAAATTACGCCTACCTGTCGGACCCCATTAGAAACAGAGAATTCAAATGAGTACTTGTTACCCCACCGCACAACAAATTGTTGCGTTATATACAACTGATAAGAATTCGAGTTACAGTATATTTAATACCCCGAGCAATCAACTTATTAAACAAGATCCAATAGTTCACTCGATCGAACGTCTTACTTGAATCTAAAAAACAAACAAAAACAGGACTACCGTTCCTATTATGAAACTCAATGATTTGTTTCAGAACAAACACACATGTTTCAGTAGAATGACAACTCTTATAAGCAAACTGATGGTCACTACTACGAAGAGTGTCGCCCGCAAGGTCAATATGCATTGTACCGCCAAGACTTTGTTTTCTTCTCCAAATAATTTCCCCGAAGGAGTGGAGGAGGGGTCAGCTGACAAGGGCCCATGGTCTCCATCCCATTAAGTGCCTCAACTGGAAACGACTATGTAATCCGATGTCTGGGCAATGGAGGGATGGTTCTGTAATATTTGAATCGCTTAAGGGTAGTTTCCATAAATTCGCTACATGCTATCCTTACTGAGTCTTTCCGATTGCGTTACGGACAGCTAGATAGTGAAGCGATTAGAGTGAAAAATACCGTAGCGATTTTATGGAAAGTTTCAATTGAATAGCAAATTGTTATTATTACAGTATTCTTATTATTAATATACCCTTTCAGAGTCGATCAATTTAGCCTAATCGTGGCTTTCACTATTATCACAGTTTCCATGCTGTTGTGGTACATTAATGTATTATTTCGAAATGTAACCACTGGTTGGCCCTTTTTATATGCTTTATTAAAAATGTAGAAGATTGAAAGGCAGATTGCTTTTGAAGATGATTGTCTGATGTTTCATAAAGCAAAGTAGAATTTGTTGCAGGATTTTAATCCACTCACTCAAAGTAAAAATGCTGGCAAAATTGGGAGGAAGTACAGCAAATCTAACCTTATTGTAGGCAGTGGTGTAAGTAAGGGGAGGGGGAAGTATTCTCCACAGGCACGTTCTACCCCTAACTTGCTGCTCAAAAGTACACTTAAGAGATATCAAATTATTCCCCTAAAAGAGCTCCTACTTTTTCTTCGCTGTGCCAACGCTCCTGGTAGTGTACGACACTCCAAGAAAAGATGTACCGTAGGATTTAAGTCTAGCAGGTCGAGATCCACGAAAAGTCGTATATAAAGATGTGCGTTACCCACATCTTTATATTTGCACAAGTAATTAAAATTGTTTATTGAGCAGATTAATCACACTGATAAACAATTGTACTACATTCGGCTGATGCATATGAACTTCTATTTAAAAACATAATTTCATTATTTTCTTTCCAAAAATCTTAATAAACGTTAACTAGCACCTCATATCAACTTTCGAATGGTGAAAATCTGCTCAGTATAACCCATTTTACCGAGTACAAATTTTAAGTTAATAGAACATACTGCTGTTACATCTTCTAGTTTCCCCCACCGTTGTATTTAGGTACACGCTACAGTACACACAATGAGCCTACAACTTTGCATAGCAGAGTTCCGCACGAGTGATTGAGCCCCCGTCTTTATATGTCTGAGCATAGAGAAAATATTTTCTATGTTTTATTTTCTCTATAGTTTCATGGACCTTCTCAGGACTTTTTTCCTACCCCACATCTTTCTATCTAATTTTGCTGAGAGTAACGCTTGAACAATTTAGTGGACATTTTGGTATGCTTCCCGGCATTGCAGGATTTATAATGTGTTGAGAAGCATAATCTAGGTAGAGAAGCCGGCAGCTGACTCTCCGGAGTTTTAGAAGTTATTTATTATTAAGTTTTTGTTATTTTTTTATTTTTTTTTAATTGTTATACTATTTTGCTTTTTAAGCTGCTGGCACCTAGCTATTGTAATCTTGCTTGATTTTTATTGCCTTTTTTTATCTTAAAACAAATGAATGATTGTTAGATAGAATAATTTATATGAAAGAATGGTGGTGGTGCTGTTCTTTACATTTGAAAACGAAGACCTGCATACGAAAATTGAAAATTCAAAACAGAACATTTTATATTTTACGCAAAGTCGAAAAAAAGGCCAAAGCAATGCTCTAATCAAAGTTTTATAACCTATTTTTGTCTATCTCTTGGAAATGAGATGTGTATATACATATATATATGAATATATATATATACTATATATACTATACTATATATACTAATAAATCACAATTGTTAATATATTTTCATGTATTAAGTTATTAAAATTTCACTAGGAAAGAAATTAATGTTTTATAGTTAACTTTTCCTAATAATGATTGTTACTTCCTAACTAATAACTGTTGTTATTGGAGGGTAACCCAGATGTGTGCCCTGTTTTACACTGGGCCGCCTATCAAGACGGAAATGAAACTGCAGAAAACCATAGTGTAGATCTTGCTACATTTCAAAAAGTCTATTGAGTAAAAGTAGGTAAACATTATTTCGAGTAAACAGCTTTCTAAAGTTATTTGTGAATACACTGTTTACTGGAATTAACTACCAAAATAATGTTAAATAATTGTTTGTTGACCATTCCCACAACTAGACATTGGGACAATATTTTCATGTATTAAGTTATTACAATTTCACTAGGAAAGAAATTAATATTTTATAGTTAACTTTTCCTAATAATGATTGTTATTTCCTAACTAATAACTGTTGTTATTGGAGAGTAACCTAGATGTGTGCCCTGTTTTACACTGGCCGCCTATCAACACGGAAATGAAACGGCAGAAAACCATAGTGTAGATCTTGCTACATTTCAAAAAGTCTATTGAGTGAAAGTAGGTAAACATTATTTTAAGTAAACAGCTTTCTAAAATATAAAGTTATTTGTGAATACACTGTTTACTGGAATTAACTACCAAAATAATGTTAATTGTTTGTTGACCATTCCCACAACTAGACATTGGGACATGATTAATTGATAGCAAGCTATATTAAATGATTTACTGTGACAGTAATGTAAAGTTTGCTACAAATAGAACAAAAACCCAAACACAGATGAGCATATTAGATGCATAAAAAGAAAATGACAATAACATATAATATCCTAACATGCAAAAAAAAAAAAAAAATTAAAACAACTTTAAAAAGTCAACATAGGTATAGCCGTCGGAAGTATTTTCAAGTGGTCCGACCATTAGTCAGAGCGGGGCAGTGGGGTAGGCCTACTTAACAATTTTGGTTGTAAAAAGACCCGCTACCCCTATCCACGGAAACAGGATTTTAAAATTAAAATTAGTGGGGTCTGAGAGCATCTTCTCCAGACCCACAATGGTTGTTGAACAACATTTTTTGCAACTCTGAATGCCCAGAAATCTATAGATGCTGACAACTTGTAGGGCAAGCTGGGCAAGGGGCAGCCATAAGAAATAAAGTTAGCATGGAGATAGAGCCTATGTTGGAAATATGGTACTTCTGGACGCCTGGAAATAGAAGCTGGCAAACCTGTCACCACCCATTCCCATCTGGACACATGTGGTAGCATTAACCAAATTAAAATTCGTTGACTATTTTAGGCCAACATCTTGGGAATAAGATAAATGTTATTAGGTCTCAGCTGCGAATGATAGGTCTATATTGTTCAAGATTTAATTAAGTTGCTTATTTCTCCATAAATAATTAAGTGCAAGAAAGATGAATATCATATGTAATGCAAGGATTAAAAATGACCATACTATAATTATATTTACATGACGTGAAAGGAGTATTGTGAAATGCAATCAAGTACAAGTGCAAGAAACACGAATGTATATAATGCAAGGAATAACAATATGCAAGTAAATAAAACATGTTCTATGAATAGACAGGATACAATATGCTATGAATTAACTTTGGAAATACAGTAGGTCTACGCCTACACAAATAACGTAGAGTTCCGAGAAACATACTGCTGGAACAAGTTTAGTTACACTTACTTATACCAAATTCAACCTGAAGCATAATCAATTATTTATCATGCTCTAGATGAGTTGTACTATCACTTGA
Organism: Anneissia japonica; assembly: GCF_011630105.1. Taxonomy (NCBI): domain Eukaryota; kingdom Metazoa; phylum Echinodermata; class Crinoidea; order Comatulida; family Comatulidae; genus Anneissia; species Anneissia japonica. Next base: position 172,804 of record NW_022685220.1, read on the forward strand.
ATTGTTAAAAAATGTTTTAATTAAATCCTGTGTTTCCCTCTGGTAGACACTCTAATTTTAGTCAATAAATTTATGTCAGACAGACCATGTAAGTACCTCTATGTACAGATCTAACAGGAGATAAAGACGTACTAATATGGAGCACTAACATTCAAGGGCTATACAGCTTTTTTTGTCAAAGAGGGAGGGGCCCAATGTTGTTGAATGTGGCTGGTTTTACAGGGATGGGCACAGAGGTTACCGCGGAAACTTTGTTTACATGGATGCCCAGAAAAAATATGAAAGGATGGATGCCCAGAAAAAATATGAAATAATGATGATAATAATAATAATAATAATAATAATAATAATAATAATAATAATAATAATAATAATAATAATAATAATATATTTCATTTCATTTATTTAACCGAAAACAATTACAATATAAAAGGATAAAACAGTAAAAATAAAACAAAAAAAATAGTATACAATAAATGTTGGTCTCTGATTCCCCACAAGGGCCTGCGGGATAACCAAAAAGTAAAATAAATTACTCTCTAAGTGGGTCTCCATTTGATGTGGGGAATCTAAGAACAGCAAAACACACAGTAAAATGTAATATAAATATAAATATAAATTACAATATAGAAATTATTAAGAATTTTAATTACAATCATTCAATCGTTAGAAGCATCCTTATATTATTTTTAAAACTGTATATATTTGTGATTTGAGTTTATTTTATACAATTAGTTAATGATAAAATTGTATGTACATAATAAAAACAAAATAATAGGCCCTAATAATAATAATAATAATAATAATAATAATAATAATAATAATAATAATAATAATAATAATAATAATAATAATAATAAGGGGATGATGATCTCAGAACCCTCACAAGAGGCCCAGAAGGGAACTCCCCTGGGCAGGGTACTCTGACAATTTAGAGATTTGAAAGGCTTTAAACGAGTCTCACACAACGTAAATTAATTTTTTGTTCCCCAAATTTCGTTTGTTTTTTCTCCCCGGAATCAGTGGAGGGGGACTGCCCGGGCCCCCCTCTCCCCTGATTCCGCCACTTAAATTTATACTGTAACCCTCACACTGCTTTCTAAGTCATTTACTTTATTCATCCTGCTATCGCAAGAAAAATAAAAGTCAACGTAACAGTCGCAAGTGCTCGTTTTGGACACTGGATGGAGTTCAACGCCGTAAGTTCAACTTTCGTAAGCGGCTGAAAATTGCTGGTTTGTCTGCGGCCCAACACGATCAACGCAAACGTCGTTGACGTCGGCATTTTTTCAACTTTGCGTAAGAGTCGTAAGAATCGAAACGTATGAAATTCTGACTTTTACGTCGACAGGAAACCAGGCTTTAGACACTACAGAATATGCAAGACGATAAGCGTTTGGACTTCAGTTTACTCCCCGTCATGTATTCTATTCGTTTGACGTCATTGTAATTGAATCACCAATCAAATACGTTGGACTTTTCAACAACTGTAAGTTCTGCTTCGTAACTGCTTTACGCACTGGCAAATTCTGTTCAAAATTTATTTTTTTTAAATTGTGATGGGGTTGAAAACAAATTGTAAAAAGGTAGTACGGTACCAAATACGGTTCGGATTTGCTGCATTTGTATGTACAGTAATTTTAAACAGAGGAATATGATTCGAAATACAATTTGAATTAAATACATGGAAATTCTGTTTCAGTACAGTACTACAAAGACACTAAATTATATACAGAACATACTTCAACGTTACTTATACATACACATCAGAACGCCAATGACCAAGGTGTTTAACAGCCGAGCTAGCCCTCAAAGATTCTTACAAAATTAACAATTTGGTTCGGGTCACTTAGTATGTATTTTAAACACAATAGTGGTCATGAATTGTTTTCTTTTATCGAAAACCGATCGCGACGTTTAAATAGAGGGTAATCGAGCGAAGCAACGGTAGCTGTCATGGGCGTCGATCGGTAGGGACAGGGGGACACGTCCCCACTTTTCGAAGTAGGGGACATCATATCAATTGTCGCCCCCACTTTTCACCAATCTTCTATATTTAAAACCCCAATTTTCAAAGCGAATGGAAAGACTAACAATTACACATGACTGTCAGGATTTTGTCTGAGTAAAAACGCAATTGTTTGTACATGTCGTAACCATCTCAGTAAAACACTACATCGATTTTATGGGTGCAACGGTTATCAGAGGCTAAATCTATTGTGAAAACAATGTTCCTACGTACTGTAGTTAAAATTAAAGGCGTGTAAACTTATAGGCCAATATTTTTACAAACTCAAAAGTGCACAATTTCTACTATAAACGATTTATTCCTTTTGTATATTATTATTACCCGTACGTATATAATAGTGTTAAATATTATCTGCACACATAGATTACTGTTTTTCCTAATTAAAAAAAAAATTATAGTTAGTCAATTGATTTTTATATAGCCGTTATTAAGCAATAATTATACAGCTTGTCCGTGTCAAAGGCTGTATAATTAAGCAATAATTATACAGCCTTTGACACGGACAGGTCTATCGATTTTGTTTTGATTTATTTAAGTAGTGATACTATAGGTACACAGAAGACTATACAATAAATAAAACGTTTCTCTTGTTTACTATATACCTGTTGCTGTTTTAATTTGTTTCATGATGCAGTTACTAGATCTAACATTCATATAACACTATGCTTAGCGATATTGAGGGATGAAAGTAGCAACATGAGGACGTAACTCGAAAAATATAGGCCTAAGTCATATTACTACCTAAAAATGGAAAATTAGAATAACATTTGGGCATGATCATCTAAAAGGCTAGGTAGGCATAACATCATACCTAGGCAGCACAATAAGAATAGTAATAATATTAATAATAAAATTAATAATAATAATAATAATAATAATAACAATAATAATAATAATAATAATAATAATAATAATAATAATAATAATAATAATAATTAGATTAGTAAAGATTATAATTAGGTCCCTAAAAATATCCATCAGAAAACCTCCTTATAATTATAGTAATATAGCCTAGGACCACAAACAATTGCATCTTCTTCAAAACTGTGTAAAAATCAGGAGCAGAGCCAGAATTTTTCAAACGAGAGTAAGGGAAGGGGGCGGGGGACAATAATCTCAGAATAGGTAAGTTAGTAGCACATTAATATGCATTGAAAATTTTAAAATTTAGTGGCAAATGCGTTTCTATTCCATTGTACTCTGGCTGACAAGTAATGCCTTGCTTGAATGGCTATCGGCAGAGGGGTGTAAGGTATTATATTGAATAGCTGACCAAAACATTACCAAAAACAGTGATTAATATAATATATTCGTAAGTACGTATCCAAATTTAACGGGAAAAGCGTGAAAATGTTCACAATCATGAAATACAACATTATTTGTAGCCCACTATTATAATTTATGGCATAAAATTATAAAATAAATGTGCATCAGTCAAGGATTGCTTATGTGTAGGTGTGAAAACCTAAGAGATTAAGCACCAGATAAAGGCTAATCCTTTTTTTCCATTTATCCATGGATCTCAACCTGCAATGAAGTCTATTTTTCAGTTGTGAATTCATTAGCTCATATTGCTGGGCCAAATTAGTTTTTTATTGAAGGCGTAGAAGACGGTTTACCCCTGTGATCCATGGGCGGCGGAAGCGGGGGGCCGGGGCCCGGGCCCCCACTTTTTGGCGAAAAATATATATTGTCTGGAGAATTTTGTATGATCGGAAATGCAAAAAAAGAAGGAGGGAAGAAGGAGAACGATGGGAAAGAGAATGTTTATCCAGTACCCGACCGAGTTACATTTTCTCGCAATTCACATTGGCGGATCTGGGAGGAGGGGATCATGGGTCCTGACCCCTCCCTTGTGCAACAAAAAAAGGGGAAAAAGAAAAGGATTCTAGACCTACCTTTTCAGGACCCGTGAGCTGATTTTTTTTTTTTTTTTTTGCTATTACAAAATTAGAATTTTGAAGAACATAACATTCATTAAAACACACTTCAAATGTCGGGAAAGCTCAATTCCCGCCATCTAGGAATTAAAAAAAGGGACCACCCTTTCTTTTTGGGATTTATCGATTCATGGAAAAAAGAATACGCATGTAACTACTCATTTGTTTATGTATGTATACACACATAAAATAAAAAATGAGAAAAATTTACCTGACCTTTTTAATAAGGGGAAAACCTTGAATTTTGAAGAACTTTAAAAGTCATTAAAAGACATTTCAGAAGTCAGTTAAGCTCATCTCCCGCCATCTAGAAATCGAAATTTTTCCGGGGAACCCGGACCCTTTATCTTCTTTGGAGTTTATTGATTAATTGCATCATTTTCAAGGGGTGGGGGGGGGAACCTTGAATTTTGAAGAATTTAAAAGTCATTAAAAGACACCACAGAAGTGAGAGAAAGCTCATTTCCCGCCACCTAGGAATCAAAATTTTCCCGGGGAAGAACCACAGGACCTCCCCACCCCCCACCTTTCTTTTTGGGATTTATCGATTCATGGAAAAACTACGTATGCAACTTACTCAATCTTTTTTTTATGTATGTATACACATATAAGGCCTATTTACTGTAATAACAATGGGGAAAAAATATCTGACCGTTTTCAAGAGTGGAAAACCTTGAATTTTGAAGAACTTAATTACTTTTAATTTCTTCAAAATTCAAGGTGTTCCCCTCTTGAAAATTATTATAATGAATCAATGAACCCAGGGAAAGGGATGTTCGAGTTCTTCCCGGGAAAATGTTGATTTCTAAATGGTGAACAATGAGATTTCCCGACTTCTGAAGTATTTTTTAATGACTTTAATTTAAAAGACACCTCTCTAGGAATCAAAATTTTCCTGGAGAAGAACCCCCGGACCCCCCTTTCTTTTTGGGATTCATCGATTCATGGAAAATTCGTATGCAACTACTCATTTTTTTTTATACTGTAATGAGAAAGTTTACCTTACCGTTTTCATGAGGGGGAAACCTTGAATTTTGAAGAACAAAGTCATTAGGCACCTAGCTCAAAAGTCGAGAAAGGTCATTTCCCGCCATCTAGAAATCAAAATTTTCCCGGTGGAGGAATGTTGACCCCACCACCTAGATTTGATTCCAGATCTGCATGATTCATATTCCCATTCATCTTATAAACAGTGCGTAACAGGCGGGGCAGGGGCAGACTGTCCCACCCCCCCACTGACGGTTTTTACCGGGCTTATAAAGCCGTCGTACCGGGCTGGGTAAGAAGAGAAAATAAAGAGGGGAGAGGGAGGGAAAGAGAAAGAAAGGGAAAGAAAGAGAAAGGAAAAAGGAAAAGAGAAGAGAAAAATAAAGACAAGAATAAAAAGGAAGATATAATGAACAGATATCACAATACCCCTGCCTGCAACCCATTCTCACCTTCAAAAAGTGTCCATAGCGCATTTGATCTAAGCCGCCAGGTATTCTCCGCAGTGGCGTAATAACCGGGGGACAAGGGGAAAATATCCATCTGTGGAAAGTCTTTCCCCATTGAATGCCCTTTTCACCCGGGAAAGTGCCTGAAAATCTCAAATTTTAAATCGCATATTTTGTTGAGGTAGGCCAATTTCCTCTAAAAATTGCACATTTTAGGGAGTTTTGATCAATTCCGACGGAATTTGAATTTAAAAAACAAAAATTTTTCGCGCGCTTCGCGCGCATTTTTTATGTTAAAACTTGTGCTTACTCCCCTTTGCCTTCTAAGTTATAACACATAGTCCCAAACTCAAGAAAGAAAATTTAAGATAGATCGTTTTACATATTAAAGAAGGGCCTCAATGTGTAATGATGTTGAAAGAATATGTTTGTAATAAATAAAGCCATAAGGAAAATGCTTATATTCAGTTTTAAAAAAACGAGTGTGGCCATATATAACATAAGAGCATTTCTTGTTGAGGTAGCCAATTTCCTCTAAAAATTGCACAATTAGGGAGTTTTGATCAATTCCGACGAAATTAGAATTAAAAACACAAAAATTTTTCGCGCGCTTCGCGCGCATTTCTTAGGGTTAAAGCTTGTGCTTGCACTCCTTTGCCTTCTAAGTTATTTAAAAACATAATAGTCCCAAAACTTGAGAAAGAAAATTAAAGTTAGATCGTTTTACCTAAAAGAAGGACCTCAATGTGTAATTACGGTGAAAGAATAGGCCTATGAATTGTAATAAATAAAACCACGATGAAAATGCTTATATTTAGTTCCAAACACACGCGTGTGCCCTATATTAATATTAAAATAAGCCATGCCGTATTGTTTTCTATATGGG
>NW_022685220.1:179153-179713 GCF_011630105.1 Anneissia japonica
TGCCCCCCGACCCAAGACCCCTGTTACGCGCCTGCTTATAAGTGGGCCCCCCCCCCCACTTTGAAAAACGTTCCGCCGGCCCTGTGATCTCTCTCTCTTAATATTATCGTTTTGTTTTGTTTTTGGAATGCACTCTTCAGTTATAAAAGACTACTGACTATTCTATACATTTATGGGCTTGTATAAAACTGAATATGTCCCTGTCTATTCCTTACAAAGTACTCAAGATTCTTACAAAACAAAAAGGGTGGCGGAATAAACTTCTAAATGGAACCTGAAGCATTATTCGCTTTAACTATATAGTGACGTTCTATGGAATTTGAAAACGCCATGAGCCTCTGTTAGGTCTTAAAGAGATGATAGCCTAAAAGTAACGTTTAATAATGAAATTATGAGATTACAGTAAACATTATTTTGACCAGAATACACCTTTTTAGACGTGTAGTGACTAAATATATTCAATACGTGAAGAGATAAACACCTGCATGGTCCCAGGTTCGAATCCCGGTTGGGAAAGTTTTTTTCGCACTCGCAGATTCCTCTTCTTTGCCGTTTAAAAT
>NW_022685220.1:179772-181676 GCF_011630105.1 Anneissia japonica
CGCCATAACCACTTGACCATTCGAGATCTACCTTGCTAAAAATAATTCACAGAAGAGAAAATCTCTGACTGTCTATCACATGCGATATTCGTGTTAGGCCTATATAAAAAGCTTTACAATCACATTTTATATAACGTTATATATATCGTACAAAATGTATATTTATATTAATATTATGTGGTATGACAATCACGATCCACTTTCGAAAAGCATACGTAACTATAGACTACTCTTGCCTTAGGAACTTGTAAATTTTCCCATAATTATTATTCAAGCATATAATTGTGTGCTATTCACAAACTCAATCATGACAATAGTATGACCATCGTTCGTATTTATTACAATGAAATCATTTGTGTGATGAAATTAATTGGAATACCCTTTCGGAGTGAAGGACCAGCGTGCAAGAGGACTCTTGTCAATCAATAACGACGATATGCGACGTGCGGTTTTAACCATGTCCAAAGAATTTCGTAGCGTGGTTACTTGTAAAATTACACGGCGCAGTTTAACAAATATGTCAGATAGATGTTGCATGATTTATCATACAGCAATTGAAGATGCTAAAGCTGATCATTCTCTTTATTGTGTTTGTCACATGGTATCCTATCTATATTTTACAGCTGGTGAAAACTCTTAAATGATAATGCTTGGTTTTAAGCGCACACATCGTAATAATGTTGTGTTTTTGTATGTGTCAAAAGTTAATGCTCGTTAGCATACAGGATGGATAGGTCAAGACGTTTGCATTTCCTTTAGTATTAATGATGAATGAAGACTAATAAAGCTTACTGTAAGCCTAATCAGGTGGAACTGTCACTCTTGAGATACTGGGCATTAAAAAGACTAACGCCAAAACAAATTTTAGGCCTACATTTTATCTTAACCGCAAGCACATGTCAGTATACAGGACTGTAGAGACCACATTAAGGGGACACCTTTGGAACCAAAAATTGTCACCTTAATAGTGGTAGGCCTATCCCCTGAATAGGGTTACCCCTATGGGGACACTAAACAAAAGTATGAAATTGTTATCTTAATAGAGGTTTTAGCAAGTTGTCATACAATGAGGACATAAATTCTTCATAATTTTATTTTAGTTGACCTAGCAACAAGTTAAAATATAAATTAAACAATATGCAATGGAAAAACAATACATTTATATGATGAAATCAAAATAAATGTAATTAAAACAACAATAGATGTATATTGTTCAAAATTCAGTGCTATGACAGATATAGCAGAATGAATTCAGAAATAATGACAGACATTTTTTGTATTTATAGTGTTTTCCGACTGCTTTCTATATTGTATACGGATAAATAAATGAAATTAAATCAGGGTGAGTGTTACACGGCATGGGTTTGAATCCTAAAAGTCGTCACAATATAAATTTGAATGAAATATTGTTATTTTGAATCTATCGTAGTTGTAGTGGTACAATTTGACCATTTAGCACACTCAGAAAGTGTCCCCGTCCCCTTAATAGAGATGTCCCCTTAATGGGGGTTGGTCGTAGTGCTAAATATATTTCCCCTCGTTTCACGGAAAAGAGTTCCCTTAATAGTGTTGTCCCCTGAATAGGGGTGTCCCAAAGGAGGGGTTCTACAGAATTAGGAAGTGGCGGTGGTACGCTACGATTGCTGACAGGAGCGGATCAAACACTCTAATATAGACGATGATGGAATCAGTTTGACATATATGAAATATAATCAGGCCAGCCGCAGAATCAAAATCGGATTATAAAACGTATAAAGAAATATGACACCTTAACCTCGCCAATCCTCATTTTGTTAGGCAATTTGAAATCATTTTGCTGGAAATATTAATCTCGGTGATGCATGATACAGTCGGGACCATTGCAATCAACCTTCGACCCCCGAGACATGTAACAGCGCTGAAAC
>NW_022685220.1:181800-182657 GCF_011630105.1 Anneissia japonica
AGATGTGTATAAGACTACAAGTTTGTTTCGTATGAACAGCTCTTAAAAGCTGCCCACACTCATCAGGTACAAATACATAGTGAGTAGTCAGTACAAGGATTACGTTTATGCTAAGAGATATGGGAAATATACGTTGCTATGGTTCCTACCATTGTCTAACTGAGTTGTTAATATTGCTTAGTTGTTACAAAATAGATGCTTTTTTCTGTGTCTACATGAAGTTACCAATTCATTTCTGTTATTTAATGTGCCTAATTTTGGTTTACAAATTATGAAATACTTTTCCATCAGGCACAGAGTACACTTTTTTGGGCCGGAGAGTATGGCTTGCACTTGGCTATGATTTTTCATTTTAACGAATACAGGATAGAGTTATCTTTAGGAGTCCATATATATTGGCTAAGAGTTGTAGCATTTTTTTGGGTCTTGTTCCTGAAGTTACTGTTATGTCCGTTGTATCTGGTTTTGAACGTGTGTTCTGTTAGTCCAATATATGTTTCTTGGGTTTGGTTGTCATATCTGGTAACTGTCGCTTGGTATATAACTCCTTTGGTTAAACAGTTTCCTTCTAATGGGCATGTTACATTTCTTCTGCAATTACAATTAGCGGTAGTTTGTGCGGTCAGATCAGTTTCTTTTTTCAGACTGCTGAAAAACTAAAACAACTAAGCAATATTAACACCTCAGTTAGACAATGGTAGGAACCATAGCAACGTATATTCCCCATATCTCTTAGCATAAATGTAATCCTTGTACTGACTACTCACTATGTAGGCCTATTTGTACCTGATGAGTGTGGGCAGCTTTTAACAGCTGTCCATACGAAACAAACTTGTAGTAATAAATGCATATGGAAT
>NW_022685220.1:182667-185141 GCF_011630105.1 Anneissia japonica
TAGCATCGTCTTTCGAGACGGCTGATATATATATATATATATATATATATATATATATATACATTGAAAACATATGGTGATTTACCATATATGGGTATGATATGATATCAGAATGCCCATATATGTGCAAATCACAGATAATTGTCACAGAAAAATTAATACAATGCAGTATGTTATAGTCTAGTTATGTAGTATGCATAAAATTATATTGATATAATCTAACATTCGACATTTTCAATTTTGAACTATAATTCAAAACCAGAAAATTTGATTTTATTCATTACATAATGAATAAATTCAATTTGTCTGTAAGTAATATACATATTTGTGTTTTCCGCTAACAAACGCATAATATCAATAAATATTCTCTAACTTCATTTAGGTTTTCCCTCAAAATATAATTCCAAATTGACAATATCTAATTGTTTGCACCCATAGTATACATACGAGAGGATGGAGGCCGTACATAGTCCTATGTTAACCGATCATTCCGTAAATATATTTGATATGATGATTATCATATCAGGCTTGGTTCTATACAGATACCATAAAAAGTGAAAGTAATTTTTCCGTCTGGCTTCATCTTTTCGTGTACGTGATCTAGTTAATCTGTTACGCCCTCCAAGTCGTATTCAATGCAAGTACATTCAGCCTGCCTACTGAGTTTGAAAGTAGTAAAAGTTGATTTATGTGTTAGAGGATTCAGTAGTCATTGATTAACCAGGGAACAGTGAAAACATTGTATCTTTGCATAAAATATACATTGCCTACTGCATAGGCCAAGTAATAATAATGATGATGATAATAATAATAATAATAATAATAATAATAATAATAATAATAATAATAATAAACGAAAACGACGATGTAGATTAGTAGATGATGATGATGATGATGATGATGATGATGATGATGGTGGTGGTGGTGGTGATGGTGATGGTGGTAGTGGTGGTGGTGGCGATGCCGATGGTGATATTGATGTGCATTATATGTGGTAGCTCCAGAAATAATATTAATAATAATAGTAATAATGATAATAATAATTGTAATAATGATAATAATAATGATGATGATGATGATGATGATGATGATGATGATGATGATGATGATGATGATGTTGATGACGATGATGATCAGGATATGATGATAATGATGACGATGATAATGATGGGGAAGAGAGACTCGATGAAGAAGATGACGGTGAAGAATAAGATGATGATGACGATAATTAAAACTTTATATCTCTGGATAAAGCAGAAAACAAAAGAACTTACGTTTTAAGCTTTCGACTATCACTGTAGTCTTGTTTACAATGACACACGATGGAAATTGTGTCATAGGGATTGTGACGTCAGCGGTGGGGGCTGGGTGGACCTGGTCCTGGTCCCCTCCTCCATTCCTGTCTTTAAAGTGTTGTTCCATATGTTTATAAGATTATATCTTCCACCATCTCCATTCAACGTTGGTCTGTTGGCCCTGATGTAGATTGCTTCCTTGACCCCTCTCTCAAACCATCTTGGTTCCACAGTTAGGATTTTAGCCTTATCAAATTTGACGCTGTGACCCGGAAACTCAATGTTAATAAGTTTTGAGACTTCCGACGAAGTAGAGCTCTTTCTTCGATGTTCTAGAAATCTTGTTTTAAATGCACTTTCTGTTTCTCCAACATAGGAGGCTTTACAATATTGACAGTTGATCTGGTAAACCGGACCAACGCAATTTCCATCGTGTGTTATTGTGAACAAGACTACAGTGATAGTCGAAAGCTTAAACGTAAGTTCTTTTGTTTTCTGCTTTATCCAGAGATATAAAGTTTTAATTGATATGTATTATTGTCAACCTGGATAGATGAATCTGCATCAGTTGATAATGATGATGGTAATAATTAATGGTGACGATTATGATGATGATAATAGTGAAAATGACGGTAGTGTTAATGATGATAATAAAAATAAAAATATACCAGATTTATGCAAGCCTCTGTAAGCACTGCTTGAGAAATTAACGAGAATGGAACGCCCTCTTTCTGCTGCGAATGCTTTCACGAAAATTGATTTGATGCGGAGTAAAAAGCCAAGCAGCAATCGGCGGTGCTGGGCTTTCAATTCGTTCAACCGAAAGGTTGTAAGTTCATATCCGAGATGGGTCATAGAGCTTGTACCCTTGGGCATGGCAGTTAATCTACGAATGTTTCTCTTTACCCAGGAGTAAAATTTGAACATAGGTATGATGTGCGGAATGCATTGGTCACAACGCAGCATTTTCAGTTGTGATTCAAACGGTTAGGGACAGCTAAAGTAAATATATAATTGACTAGCCAGCTGCCCCAACAATATAGATGAAAGGCAGGCCATTATCCTCATCAATATTATCAGCAAAAATAACTAATGTGATGAAAAACAGAAAAAAAAACTCTGCATATATTTCAACTTTATTGCAAAAATTGCATTAAACGAATTCATACAATTTCTCTG
>NW_022685220.1:188731-189902 GCF_011630105.1 Anneissia japonica
TTTATATCAGAGTACATTCTTTCAATGAAGAAATTAAAATACGGACAAACAATTTAGATCGTTTCAATCACCGTGTTTACTAGCCAACTGTGAAATTTAGTCCAAAAAAATTCGTTTTCATTTACTGAACATCTGTATCTATTATTTCTACACGAAACGAATCCACCAGACGGACGGTGTGTGCTGGAATGTTCTATATTAAATTAACCAGTTCAGCTTGACTCAAGATATATTTTAAAGTGGAAAATTCAGAATTTGGAAGACTTATTTTGTGCAGGCTACATTTATCGCCTTAATACATTATTGGAAATGTGAACATACTGATCTCGCAACTCGGAGATTGCTGACTTAGCATAAGCTACACTCATTATATTACCATTATTACGTGGTATACTCACAACTATAACGTGAACGACATAGAAATGCTTCTTTAAGAAGAAGTTTAGGTAGGCCTACTCAGGGATCGCAGGTTGAAGGGTCCAGCTGGCCGTATAAGACGACCCGCTAGCGTAGTGGCAGGCTCGCCAACCAGGTTGAATTAGCCTCTGATCATGATTCTCTAGGCTTCTTAGTGGCCAGTAGATAGAATTTCAGATTTCCGATGCGATATTAAATCGTGTTTAATAGGAGCACGGAGTGAATCGGCAGGGGGTTATTAATCAGATTCCCTACACTTATTAATAATTGAGAAGCACTATTTATGACAACAAAAAAATACTCTCTACAATTTGCAATACTAAGACTGCCTCACAACATTGGGCAACAGTTTGTTTGATGTCATCATTAGTTTTGACCGTAGTTGTTGGTTTCAAGTTTTGACATTTCTGACAGCTTTACAAACACGTGAAATTAAATTACCATTATAGACCTACGCCATTTACTCACGATTATTTATTTTATTCAATGTAGATGGTCGAGGTTATGATCAAATCATGTAACTTACGTTGGGGCCTACACTAGCAGTCTGTCCCTCGTATTGTACCATATATGTACTGTAGTAGTTTTTGGGCCAACGATACACAGGTTGGAGAGCTTCAAGTCTGTTATAATAATGCATGAATGAAACTCCTTAGTCTGCCTCGGCACTGTAGTGCCAGTCAGATGTTTGTCTTGAATAATGTACCCTTTTTCTATAATTATTAAAGAGAGCAGCTTAGCTCAGTCGGCTAAT
>NW_022685220.1:189929-202431 GCF_011630105.1 Anneissia japonica
CATCTAGATGTGTATAGGAGACAGTCAATACCCATCGCTGCCTCTCCTTGTGTTTCAGCTAGAGGGCTGAAATACAAGTTACATAGCGCACCGTCTTTCGGATGAGACGTTTAAGCCGTTGGTCCCGTGTGCATTTATGGCCCATGTGCACGTTAAAGAACACAGTACACTCTTCGAGTAGGGGATTGTCTACCGGTGTACTGTCCAATCACCACCAGAAGGACCCCGCTGGAAATAGGTCTTCTTCTAGACTTTCGTGGGCTATCCTTGGTGTTTACACCGAATAAATCTAATCCAATCCAATCCAACATGGTATAATCTTATGTGTAGATTGTAATAGACTAAAAACAAGTTAGTTACAAATGTTTATCAAAATGTTTTAAACAATCAGGACTTTAGTCAAAATGGATGAATCTTCTCATGATTTAGTGTGCTTCTGTTTTCTGTATTTGTCATGTTCTGTTTGTATTTTGTATTTTATATGACTTTTACTACCGAAATCATGATTTGAAAAATTATTTCCACTAATAAAGAAGAAATGGAGAGCATTCTGAAAACATCTGAGTAAACAAGCAACAACATTAATAAGCTTGTAATGATTGATATGTTTGATTTTTTTTTGGTTTTTTTTTTTGCTACTTTATGCAATCCTGTATACATATCTGTTCTTGGTGATGTAGTCGACCACACAACACTATATGGCGTGCGAACTGAAACGGCAAAAACAAGATTTGTCACAAAGGTAATCTGACGATCCAACGGCCAGACTACACTTATTAGATTTGGTTAGTTACTCCTTTGACACAGGGGTGGCGCCAGAGGGGGCTGGGGGCTATAGCCCCCCCCCCCCGTCGGGGAAGACGATAAATTTTGTCGGGGAACAAACAAATAAAAAAAATATTTACATGTAATATTCGTTTAGCCACCATATCGTTAGTGTTAACTTTTCATCACAACAACAACCACAATAACAATAATAATAATAATAATAATAATAATTCAATGAGACTAATTAAAAATAACTTGCGTTCTGTTATGACAAATGCTCATTTAGATAGCCTCATGATGGTTGGAATACATCGTGATAGTTGAAGCAACCTCGACAATGCCAACGTGGTTGACAGATTTCATGCAAAATTTCCAAAATATAGAATTTCACTTTCAAGAATGAGGATTTGAAAATAAATTAGATGGTTACATTGCATACTCTTTGTTTCTTGCTTTATTCAAAATGTTTTGGTTTTGGAAGCTGATGTCAACATTAGAAAGCATAGCCTACACGAAGTCATATTATGGTAACTCGATGCCTATCAAATAAGTAATAAAAATTCGCCATAATTCATCAAATATCCGTAGCTTCCAGGGGGCTTCGCCCCCTGGACCCCCACCGGGGGCCCTCGGCGGCCCTCCTGGCCCCAGCCAAGTGAGACTCGACTCGCCCCACTAGCCCCCCGTCGGGGCCTTTAGCCCCTCCGTCGGGGAGGTCCTGGCGCCACCCCTGCTTTGACATGGCTTGAAATAGGGTAGGACGCTACCGGTATAGTTTTGTCGATCACAGGAATAAGTTATGCTGTTAATCTTCATAAATGTTGGTGATAGAAAAATAGCACAAGATGTTTGAGCGTTATTTATTTTCGTCATTAATGCAGGCCACTATAAAACGTATTTATGTACTCTTTATTACATAACCAACTGTGTTAGTGAGCACATTATTGTTGTTGCAACTCTTAAGTTAAGGTTATGTTAACTTTCAATAGATCTCAGATCTCCTGGAAGAGGTAGGCCTACTAATGAGCAGATGTAATAAATTGGAAGCTCACAAGCCAGAGAAATCTCAATAAATAATGGAATCGGTTCTAGTTTCCAGAACGCCTTTGTAAGCATCAGAATATACCAGCCGAGATGCTTAACCTCTCCTGTAAAATTATTTTGATGCAATTTTGAGAAATGAGGTGCCCAATCTTATATTCGCTCACCTCAAACCTATGATGGCTGAGGCGGAGTACTCGTAGGCCATGCACAACCCCCAAAACCAAGTGACGTATCTTATAAGTAGAAGTGGTTTGGCACAGTGGGAACGGTTTGGTCCAAACTCGAGGTCGGGGTTTCAATCCCCTCGCTGTGCATTTCACTTGTGTCCTTGAGCAAGGCAATTTATCTGCATGGCTTCTCTCCACCCAGGAGTATAAATGGGTACCTGGTATGCTTAAATGCCAGAACGCTGATGTACCTGCTGCAACTTTATGAAATACTCCCCCAGGGAGCTTGAGTTTGTGTTCCATAGGCGTTTAATCTAATGACCGGGGTAGTAATGTGAAGAGCTTGCCTTGTTGTCGTTAAGGGCTATATAAATCTACCATATTATTATTATAATCATCCCTTGTTGGAGAAGGCGTTGACACTAACACAGGTTGAATAATAAAAAATACGATAACATTTATGCTAACACGTAGATTCAACTATATGCGATTATATTACATAAGTTATGACTAACGTTACATATTTTAATAATTAGTGTTCGGGTCAGCCAAAAACTATCATCACCGCTAAGGTTTTTGAGTCAAGCCGGCCTGGATTACGTGTTATGAAAATTTAAGTACGAAAGTGCTATTTCTATTGAGCATCTTGAGGTGCCAATATTTTCAAAATTTGAGCACCTCAGTCATACAGGTGGTATGGACGCTAACCCATACTAATTTTAAATATTTTATTCGCCCCTGACTAACAAATAATAAGATCACAAAATCAAACATAGCTACCTTAAAATTAAAAATAGCTTTTAGAAAAATAGAGGTTATCGATCTGCACATAATCTCATTATCATCTGGTACGAGTCCCGGGACCTTGGCTTGCGACCATAGACGAGACTTTTTGTAGCCTATACCTTATTTCGCGAATTCATTTTTTTAAAGATCGTCAGAGGAGGGCGAAAAAAAAAATAACATTTAGTTTTCTTATTAGCAAATGGTTTGCCAAAAACATCCAGACGGAGAAAATAAAAAGATAATTGTTGAATGTAAACAGTGTAGTAATGGGATGGTTGAATACTTTAAATCTATGATTAGGAAGAAATATACATAGGCCTATATTATTTTTGGAGATTTCAAGACAGCGGCGGGCGTAATAAATCTTTTTTTAATTATTTTTTTTCTGCAATTTCAATTTTTTAGCGGGTGCGCTAATTGGCCATGCTCTTCTATGATCTGCATAACGCCATATATTTCTCTCGATTCAACAATGTGTACAATGCTTGGGGGAATGAGGAGGAGGGCGAGTTTCTTACACTGAAATGTGAAGACAGTGGGACGGTCATGAAGGTGAATTTGGAGGGCTCGTTGATTAGAGGGGCTAGCTTTCAAAATAAGGTGATATTTGAGTAATAAGTGGAGTGTGAACACGATGGCGTATCTTGGATGGAGTATTGAAATGAGGGCCTGATGGGACGGTCATAAAGGTGAAGTTGGAGGGCTCGTTGATTAAGTTAGAGGAGCTAGCTTGCAAAATAAGGTGATATTTGAGTAATAAGTGGAGTGTGAACACGGTGGCGTATTTTGGAGTATTGAAATGAGGGCCTGATGGGACGGTCGTGAAGGTGAAGTTGGAGGGCTCGTTGATTAAGTTAGAGGCGCTAGCTGGCAAAATTTGGTGATGTGATGGAGTAGGCTAATTAGTTGAGTGTGAACATAGTGGCGTATCATGGAGTACTGAAATGAGGACCTGATGGGACGGTGAAGTTGGAGGGCTCGTTGATTAAGGTAGAGGCGCTAGCTTGCAGAATAAGATGATATGAGGTGATATTTAACTGTTTAAGTGTAATTGTTTGCTTTGAAAATTCTCAGTAGGGGTGAGGCGACTTAAGGCAGTGGCAGTGCCAACGAGAGGGTGAGGGAGAAAGAACCGAGGGGCCCAAGCTTACCAGGGTCCAGAGAATTGCAGGTAGCTTTTTTTTTTTTTAAATAATAATAATAATAATAATTACTATCATGGACCCTCAATAATGGCATGGGTCCCCTAATAATAGGCCCTTTCAGATTGACAGCACGCATCCCCCTTCACCCCTACAAAAAAAAAGTTTGTGCTTCCGGCGCAATCTTTCTAGAGGTTCGCGATCGTAACTGGCGGCCCACACCAACCCTTTCCCCTCTTGGTGGCTGGCTGAAGGGATGCAAGCTTTTTTTCTTCGTGCGTGTGTGCGTGCTCTGCTAGAATAAACTTAAATATCTCTATGCCTATACATATTTCACGAAATTTCTCCTTTAAATATTGTATGAATTATTGTTATTTTAGTTTCGATTAATTACAGCGGACAGAACAGTGTATATTATTTTAACATTAATAGTGTTATTAAGCATATTCATTGTGCGGCGAGATGGAACGATTGGAAATGATGCGCTGATTATAAGTAGCAAACATGACAACCAACTAATTACATAATAACACACAGCAACACAAAACGCAATAAAATTACATTGGCGGTATAAAACATAGGGCCTAAATATTAAATAACAGAATAATGTTGAAATGCTCCAGCTAATTAACATATACAGTTTTAAAAATGCACTGTCTGCCAAAAATTAAAAAAAAAATCTGAAAATTAATTAAAAATGTTGAATAGCTTATTAACGAGGATCAAATAATTAACTTCCAATCAGGAACAGATATAAAAAAAAGGTTTTCACTAATTTAGAAACATTTACTTTAAAAATCCTTAAAATCACCACCTGCCAATCTAAGGGTATAATAATGCAAAATACTACAAAGAAGGTATTATTGAACTATTGAATTATGGAAAATTTTTTCTCATTTTTCGAAAATTATATAAGCAGTTAAGATATAGGATTATTATTTTTCAGATCGTATATCTGAGAGTAAATCTCCCACGTCGAGACGTCATATATAATTTCGGGCCTGCATTCATCATTGTATCCATGTTTAAATAAAACATCCTGGCCGATCTACAATGTGTGATTGGATAAGACGAGGCGCGCAACCCAATTTTCATACTAAACCCACAAACGTAAAGTGTAAATTAAATTAAAGTGTTTTACGTAAAGAGGAGATACTGTCACGATCTAAACTTTTCGAAAATTACATCGAAAAGTTTTAATGGACTTTATGAAACATAAACAAAATTAACCACTGACACATTTCAATTTTAATATTTAAAAAATACTGATTAGGCCTAAAGATCGTGGTGATATTTTGATGTAAAAATTATATAAGATGTGTATAAGATACAATTAATTTAATTTAATAACTTTCCTTTTAAAATACTTTTCAAATTAATTTAATTGAAATTGATGACATCATTTTAGAAATACAAATACTTTATGGGTTTACCTGGAAAGCTACACGGTACTTGGCCTGATCATTTCCTACAAAATCGAAACATATTACTACACAGACATATTATACATACGTATGCAGCACTGAGGAGAATTACATGTTATTAGACAAGAACAAGAAACAATAATTTATCATAGGAGATTTTATTAAATATTTGCCTATTCGGTCATTAAATATTGCAATAATAATACGCATAGAAATAAGCTATAAAAAAGTTAATGTCAAGCCAAGTCAAACAGTTAAATTTATTGCCATTTGTCACATACAACATTCGATTACATTATGTGACGCTAATATTACAAGAACAGAAAAAAACGTATTAACAACTCATAAATCATAAATTATATTGGTTCAATAGGGCCTCACTAAAGGGGCTATTAGAATTTGCATCATCCTTTTTGAAAATTTAACCGAGCACGATCATTACGATGCACGAAAAAAAAAAAACGGCAATGTAAGCATGAACGATGGACAGGATGGAATTTTAAATTTGTGGGTGAAAATAAAAATTGATTCTAGGCCTATATGGTTTAATAGTCACACAATATAATTAATTTGAACAGTTTTGACGACACCGCCTGGCATAATGCAGCCGTTTCAGCCTTAATATTCATAAATCTGTTAATCCTCCTGCCACTTTATTGACCTTACATGACCCTAACACATGGGCGGGAGAGCGCCCCGACATCCCTTCCCCCCCCCCCACAAAAAAAATACGCCCATATACCGTAGTTAAAATCACCTCATATTACCTTATTTTTCAAACTAGATCCCCCTACTTCTTCATCTTCCCCCGTTAGTCTCCCCCATTAAAGATTCCTAAATACACCATTAGCCCCAGGGCCTCGTGACTCGTCGTTACTCCACGGCTAGTCTTTGCATGCAGAGCCCACACAAACCAAACATTCAACATACATCCACATCACACCAGCTACCCATTTATACTTCAAGTGGAAAGAGACAAAGCATTCCTTGTCCGGGAGCGTGGAGTTGCACAGGGACAGGTTAAGAAGGATCGAACCCAACTCAAGATTGAGAAACCGATAAAAACCGCTGCGATTAACTCCTGTATCATTTTGTTGACTAGGTTATACCTTATACATTTTTTTAACGTTAGGCCTAGGATATAACACCAGGCAACTTAATCACTTTTCTAAGTCAGCGAACTTAATCACTTTTTAAGTAGCAGTCCGTCCGCAAGACAAGCATACACACGTGATTCTCACATAACAGATTATCATACAGCTTAATGTTTTCAAAATTGTAAAATATGAGACCATAGTAAAGTGGACGAGACAGTTTGTGTCAACCCTTGTATTTGCGTTTGAAGGATGGGTGACACCCGTCAAAACGCGTTCAATGTAAATCGGCTACGCACGCGCTTCACAATAGACTGGGAAGAGATATCGTATTAAATGACCAACAGGAACCTGCGCTTATAACATTTTTGAAGGCCAAAATAATAGAGAAACGCTGATACAATTAGTAGTTTCACGATGAAATGATCATAAGAAACGTCAAGGAACGTTAGGTAATAATTATGTGCTCTCGATTAAATGCCGCCAGATAACCTCTAAAGAGCCGTGGCAATAATTTATTTTCAAGAGCGGCGGTTGACGAAAACAAAATCCGTTCTGATACGACAGCGCTTTTTCGAGATCGCCACTTACTGTATTCGAGAGAATGGCTTATTTTGATCATTTGTGTTGACCACAGAATGCAGTGTGAATTAAATGCAAATCAACCGAAATGTATTCAACATCATGTAGACTAGGCCTATATTATTCCATGATATTCTTATTCTTCTTCCTAATATTACATCACAAGCAATTGAATAATTTAACCTCTTCTCTCAAGCATTCGTTGATTATAACAAATGGACCTGTAGGTATAGAGATCACACAAGTTCAAGGTGACTTTACTCAAATGAGACATAATCTCGTTAACGACACAAGGTCTGTTATCAGGTAAATAGGAAATATCGTATTACAACTTATTGATCATTAATAATCCTATCTGTTCTTCACCGAAAATGAAGGTTAGTTGTCCGCAACGAGCGCGTGCAGTTCAATCAATCGCTGCAACCTATTTTCTCTATGCTGCAAAGAACACTGATGATTGTTGCTTGACACGTACAAGAACAACAGCGACGACAACCACAACAATAAAAATAATAATAATAATAATAATAATAATAATAATAATAATAATAATAATAATAATAATAATATGCCTAATAAGGTGTAGTAGTAGCAGCAGCACAAGCAGTAGTACGGTAGCGTGTACATGACATTAGTGTTTCTAGATTATGATCCTCTTGACAATGTAAGATCGTACTCATATTTATTGTATCCATATCAAAGTTGGAAAATCAATGTGTTATGAAATGAGTAGGGGTAGTACTGTACACTATAAGGGCTTTAATTGATGAAGTACACAACTATTGTAGATAAACGTTTACTGTATCTATGTTTGATAAAATAAGATTATTAACGTAGTTTGTATAGGCCTAACAATTATTATGTTATAGAAACTGTTTTAACATTTATGTTTTGAAATCAACATTTTAAATCAGTTTATTATATATGTTGGCTGGGGATAGATTTTAATATAATATATTTTAAGAATAATTACTTTTTTAGTCTTTATATAACTTATGCGTAGTTATTATATTTACTTTTTTTATCTACTGCCCCTTTTCACTTTTTTTAGGTTAAATTAGATAGGGATGTAGTTCGAGAGTGAATAAATTAATTTTAATTTGAAATGGTGATTCTTATTATGTGTTCAAATATCTTTCAACGGCTAACAGCAATTAAGGTAATCCATTAGAATGTATTGTACAGGGCCATGATGTAAATATGCGTGACTGTCAATATTACAAACGGTGATTTTAACAATGTTTTCTTATCCTCTTTTTTATACCATTTTATATTTACATATTTAAGAATGTAAGCCCTACCTACGGTGTCATTGAATAGTGGAGTTGAGTAGCTTAGCGGTTAAGATGTTTGCCTTCTAATCCCGGGTGCTGGGTTGAATTCCTATCACAGGAGGACTGTTACTTACAACTTAAACAACTCCACTCCCTAAACGTCAAAAGAGGCTTGGTTTATAAAGCATCGTTCCATCTTTTTAATTGACGAGCACTTGCTCTTTAAACTCCATTAAAAAATATGAGTGGGAAAATAGCATGTAGATAAATAGATTATTCAGATATTCATGAAATAGCTCGATTAGAAAACTCCCTTGAAGGGAATTGTCTGTTCTCATCGTATCGTATTGTGCAGGAACCTGTTGTATAAAGTTTTTTTCAATATACACTACTTAACATTTTGCTACCTAACTATCAACAGAGGGCGGACTAATCTTATTCTTCACTTCACACAATGACATTACCGATGTATGCATGTGCCTATTTTTTATGTGCTATATTGTGGTTTATTATTATTACCATTATTATCATTTACTATTATTATTTTTATTAGCGTGTCTTTTTCATCGTCATTGTCACTGCCATTTTCTATTATCATTGAGATTATCATTGTCATTATCATAAGCATTTTCATTAACATTACAATTGTCACAATTGTATTTCAAATTAATTGTCTTCTTCATTGATATCTTTCCAATGCTGTTATCATTAGCTTTACCATTAAAATTTTTATTGTCATTACCATGTCTATTTACATTGTCAGCCCATGGTCATCGTCAAATTTATTAAGTACAATTACAAAATTTTTAAAAGTTAAAATTGTCATTGTCGTCACAAGCGCCAGTGTTGTTATTTCACCACTGGACAACAGTAATCATTCGTAGTCAAAACACAGGTTAACTCAATCAATCAATCAATCAATCAATCAATCAATCAATCAATCAATCAACCAACCAATCAATCAATCAATCAATCAATCAATCAATCAATCAATAATTCAAGCATAGGCACCTATGTACGTCTAAATGCTTGAAATAACACATATATTTATAAAATCCCTGCAAAGAGTTTGAATCCATCTATTCTTATCACAGCAAAAGCTTGGCTTTATGTTTGCGTTTGTGAAGAGCACAGCAACTCATGTATCATGTATGCTTTCTAACCTGTTTTAGACCGTGTTGATTTTAATGCTATCGATTGGGACATTAAACTTAATACTTCATAGACATGGCCTACATTTTAAATAGCTTTAGAATCACAAAAAGCCGTGTTTGACAAGACCATAAAACTAGCCAATTTGTCTCTTCCAAAGTTCTCATTTTTAGTCAAGAAGACTCTAGCGACCGTCAGAATTGTTCTGAATGAGACAACTATTATACTAAAGTTTTTGACGACCCAAAGTTCGTTCGAGATCAAGAAGCAAGAAACAACACAGATCTGATTATGTGTCAGTAGATTAAAAGAGAACTAGCAAAATGATTTTTTTGTTCTTGAGAGGATTTTTGATATGCCATTAATAATAGAATCAACCTTAAAATCGTTTTTTTGGCGCTTTTTTTTATGAAGTTATTGGAGATTATGTACGATTTTACCATGACGTCACTGGCAAAAAGTAACAAAAGATCGTGTAAACAGCGCCGCGATGATGATTCGAATAAAACAAATTTATATTTGGCCAATTAGCACACTCACCGCCACGAAAAATGGAAATTTCAGAAGACAATAATGTTGCTTTATTTTTATTTTTGGGCCTACCATGTTGTTTAATACGACAAATAATAAATTTAAAGTGTTAAAAATGTTGTATATCGTAGAGAAATATGCAAAGGAGCGGAAATCAAGCTTTAATTAGCAAAAATCTAATGATGGTCACCGAATGGGTATTTTATAAACCGAGAGAAAAAATGGAAAACAGATAGGAAAATTCATAAATATTTGCACTATATTTGGTGTTTACATTTCTTCTAATAAACAAAAAAATACAAAAACAAAAAAAAAGAACAAAGTCATTCTAATCTAAAAGAACAATTGGATTGCACACTGTCGAAAAAAATATATGATCATATGCTAAGGTCTGCTAAGAGAAGCTTATCCGACTTTAAGGACGTTCCACCCTTTTTCTGTTGGTTCCCCCGCCCGCCCGTTCATTTTTTTATCTAGTGATGCTAAATCAATAGAGAAACGTTGGTCCCTGATAAAGGTCACGGGGGCCCTGATTTTCACTACAAAATAAGAAAGAAAGGGGGAAAGAAAAAGATAAAAGGAAAAGAAATGAAAATCGTAAGACAGAAAAAGAAAAGAATAAGAAAAAAGACATAAGAAAGAAGTGGAATGGAAAGGAAGCATGAGAAAGAAAACTAGAGACTAAAACAGAGAATGAAACATAGAAACAAAAGGAAACATAAGAAAGGAAAAAAAGAAGAAAAGGAAACATAAGAAAGAATAGGAAATAGGTAAGGAAACATATGACAAAAAAGGAAAGTGTAGGAAAGAGAAAGAAAAGAAAAGGAAATATCGAAAGACATTGGTATAACTGTGGTTAAAAAATGAGAAGGTAAAGTAATAAAATGATGAGTCATTTTCTTCTTGTGATATGTATCTTGTTTTTTTTTCTTTACTGCTTGTTTGACACTGCCCAGCACCTATTTAGGTGGAGATGTTTGCGCTTTACAAATCTTTATTATTATTATTATTATTATTATTATTATTATTATTATTATTATTATTATTATTATTATTATTATTATTATTATTATTATTAATAGGCATATTATATCATTATAAGGCCTATTATTATTAATATTATTATTGTTATTATTATTATCATTATTATTAATAGGCATATATTATTATAAGGCCTATTATTATTATTATTATTATTAACAACACGATATTCAAGCTTAAAACAATGATTAATTTAGTCTTTTTGCAAGTACACGACTTTTAAAATCAATCAAGGGATTTTTGCTTTTCTCCCTTTTTTAACTTTCACTTTTGTATTAGTAATATTGCGACTACACTATTGTGAGTGGAAATAATATCAGTCTATTGTCAAATAAAGTGAAATCACCTCGACCTGACAAATTAACGTAAAATTATAAGCCATACATATTGACAAATCAAAAAAGCTCCAAAAAAAACCAACGAAATGGTTCTTCTTGCAACATTATCGTTCAAGAGCGAGTTATAGCTAGCAAAATGTTTCTCGCTGACATATTAGCTGTTTTTAGGTCATTTTTTGTCTTTCCACAGTCGTATCTGGCAAATACTTGTCGGATTTTTGTATTCCCTTCTGCATTTGGAAGGCAATACTTTTCTGATTGCTTTAGTATTTGTTTCAATTGTATTGCTTGAAAAAAGGTCACCGTCATTTTTCACTTTTCTATTGGTGCTATGCTGACATAGAGGCTGCATTTTGACCTCTTTTTAGTGACTTCGTTTAAATTGCCATTTCGGCTGTTCACCAATCAAATATCTTGTTGTTCATTTCCCCCAGTAAACGGAAAGCTGAATATTCATAGATTCTTCTCATATAAAATATATAAATTGCAATTGGATGAAAAAAAAATCACCATCAAAACACAAATTTCAATATGAATGAACAATCCTGTCTAGGCATTATGCCCGCAAAAATGCGAAGCTTAGCCTTCTGCCACCATTGTCAGAGGTCTGAAAGCCCTGACCTTAAAAAAAAAAAAAAAAATACCTCTAGCGACTAAAAAAAATTACCTCTAGCGACTTCGTTGGCTTTAAATTGCTGTTCACCAATCAAATATCTTGTTGTTCATTCCCCAGTAAACGGAAAGCTGAATATTCATAGATTCTTCTTATATAAAATTATTTATTTAAACAATATTTTCAGTGGTCCATCCAGCCTGAGCTGATCAATTGGGACCCTCAGTACATACAATTAGAACATAAGTATAAAAATTAAACTTGATCTTTAACATCAACAAATTAATTAAATTAAACCAGAATATGAATTCCCATTGGATGAAAAAAAAAATCACCATCAAAACACTAATTTCAATATGAATGAAAAGTCTTGTCTAGGCATTATGCCCGCAAAAATGCGAAGCTTTGGTATAGGCTTCTGCCATTGTCAGAGGTCTGGAAGCCCTGGCCTTAACAAAAAAAAAAGAATGGTTCGTGTGGGAATCGAACACACAACCACCAGGTTTTGCTATTCATTATCCACCATCAACTAAACTGCCTTAAAAA
>NW_022685220.1:203923-274265 GCF_011630105.1 Anneissia japonica
CTTTTCTGATTGCTTTAGTATTTGTTTCAATTGTATTGAAAAAGGTCACCGTAATTTTTCACTTTTCTATTGGTGCTATGCTGACCGCTCACCGCGCGTAGAGGCTGCATTTTGACCTCTTTTTAGTGAGTTCGTTTAAATTGCCATTTCGGCTGTTCACCAATCAAATATCTTGTTGTTCATTCCCCCCAGTAAACGGAAAGCTGAATATTCATAGATTCTTCTCATATAAAATATATAAATTGCAATTGGATGAAAAAAATCACCATCAAAACACAAATTTAAATTTGAATGAACAATCCTGTCTAGGCATTATGCCCGCAAAAATGCGAAGCTTAGCCTTCTGCCACCATTTTCAGAGGTCTGAAGGCCCTGGCCTTAAAAAAAAATTACCTCTAGCGACTTCGTTGGCTTTAAATTGCCATTTCGGCTGTTCACCAATCAAATATCTTGTTGTTCATTCCCCAGTAAACGGAAAGCTGAATATTCATAGATTCTTCTTATATAAAATTATTTATTTAAACAATATTTTGTGAGAGTGGTCCATCCAGCCTGAGCTGATCAATTGGGACCCTCAGTACATACAATTAGAAGATAAGTATAAAAATTAAACTTGATCTTTAACATCAACAAATTAATTAAATTAAACCAGAATATGAATTCCCATTGGATGAAAAAAAAATCACCATCAAAACATTAATTTCAATATGAATGAACAATCTTGTCTAGGCATTATGCCCGCAAAAATGCGAAGCTTTGGTATAGGCTTCCGCCATTGTCAGAGGTCTGGAAGCCCTGGCCTTAACAAAAAAAAAAAAAGAATGGTTCGTGTGGGAATCGAACACACAACCACCAGGTTTTGCTATTCATTATCAACCATCAACTAAACTGCCTTAAAAAAAACCAAAAAAACATTGGTTTGTGTGAGAATCGAACACACAACCTCCAGGTTTGCTATTCATTATACACCATCAACTAAACTCCTTAAAAAAAAAATTGGTTCGTGTGGGAATTGAACACACAACCACCAGGTTTCCCGTAATATGATTAGTCTATTTTTTTTCTAATTTGCATAACGAATTTTTCAAACATTTTTGTCTATTTAAAAAAAAGTGCGTAAGTTATGGAGATGGTAACAATCAAAAATCGATTATAAATTTAATTCTATATTTGTAGACAAAAAATAAACCCTCTTGGCCCATGGCCCAATTTTGACACCATGACCATGCGTAATATTAACCTGCATTATATATATACGAAGAAATTTTTCTAGTAGGATCAAAGTTGACTAACTGGTACTTGGTGTGGTACTAGGTTTATCGCATTTATGGCTTAGGGGCTGCGGTTTACCTCCCTCCGTTTAGTCATGCTGGATCATGGGTATTAAACTCGGCGATCGTGGGTTCGATTCCCACACGGGGCAATTTTTTTTTAAATTTTTTTATTTATTTATTATTTTTTTTTTGAAGGTCGTGGGTTCGATCCCCACACGAGCCAGTTTTTTTTTTTTTTTTTTTTTTTTTTTTTTTTTTTTTGGAAAAAAAAAAAATTTTTTTTTTTTAATTATTTTTTTTTAGAATAGAATCTAACAAGAACCAATTTTTTTTCCTTTAAGGCAATTTAGTTGATGGTGGATAATGAATGTATTGTACTCGTTGATGACGTCGCGAAATAACAACAAACAACAACGTGTCAGACCGAGCCTAGGCCGTCATGGAAGCTCACTGGCTCCTGTGTAATTCATGTTGAGCCAACTGCATACGAAAAGGTTACAATCTTTTCAGAGATAAGCTGGAAGAAAGTTTTAGACAGTGCCCATCAATGGAAGGATTTTAATACTGAGGAATGGAAGTTAGCGAAGTCCTTGGCTTGCTTAACCGTTTTTCTTCGATCGTCACTTCCAACCGTCTAGGCGCGTCTAGACTAACTAGCCTAAAGAGGGCCTACATAGCAGGTCGAGATCCATGAAAAGTCGTATATAAAGATGTGGGTTACCCACATCTTTATATTTGCAAAAGTAATTAAAATTGTTTATTGAGCAGATTAATCACACTGATAAACAATTGTACTACATTCGGCTGATGCATATGAACTTCTATTTAGAGACATAATTTCATAATTTTCTTTCCAAAAATCTTAATAAACGTTAACTTATATCACCTCATATCGACTTTTGAACGGGTGAAAATCGGCTCAGTATAACCCATTTTAAGTTTTTAGTTAATAGAACATACTGCTGTTACATCTTCTAGTTTTTCCCCACCGTTGTATTTAGGTACACGCTACAGTACACACAATGAGCCTACAACTTTGCATAGCAGAGTTCCGCACGAGTGATTTAGCCCACATCTTTATATGTCTGAGTTAACGCATGAATGGTTTCATGGACCTTCTCAGGATCTTATATCTAATTTTGCTGAGAGTTCCGCTTTAACAATTTCGTGGACATTTTGGTATCTGCGCATGACATGCTTCATTGCAGGATTTATAATGTGTTGAGAAGCACAATCTAGGAAGAGGAGCCGGCAGCTGACTCTCCAGAGTTTTAGAAGTTATTTTATTTTTTATTTTTATTGTTATATTATTTTGCTTTTTAAGCTGCTGGCACCTAGCTATTGTAGTCTTGCTTGATTTTTTATTGCCTTTTTTTTTATCTTAAAACAAATGAATGATTGTTAGATAGGATAATTTATATGAAAGAATGGTGGTGGTGGTGGTGGTGGTGGTGCTGCTGTTCTTTATATTTGAAAACGGAGACCTGCATACGAAAATTGAAAATTCGAAACAGAACCATTTATATTTTACGCAAAGTCGAAAAAAAAAGGCCAAAGCGATGCTCTAATCAAAGTTTTAGTTATATCCTATTTTTGTCTATCTCTTGGACATAAACATTTTTAATTCCTATATTTCATTCTCATAGTACTACCATGTAGCAATAAAAAATAATTCCATGTAGATTTTTCATGTTTTTAATATAAAGTGACTATAATTAAAGGATGAATTGTAACGCCGGTTACCAAGGAATCCCCCAAATGATTATAAAGCATATGATATAATTAGAAAAAAAAATATTGTAGCAATGAGTACTTATAATTGACTAACTAATAAATCACAATTGTGACAATATTTTCATGTAATAAGGATTGTAAATAGCGCCCTCTATCAGCGAACTGATCATATAAACTTTATTGTCATTACCATGAGACGAAATAACGAATAACGTTTGGTTGCTTATTTTACTCAAATTGTGAACATTAAAATACAAATCTAATAAACAATTGTCTGAAAATTAGTCACTTCAGTGCTACAAAATACAGGTAGAGCATGCAAATACTGCAATACAATACTCGAGTCCACTACCTAACCTGCGAACATATTACTATTTTTACGGGAAGTATTGCGATACAGTCTCTCGATATTTTCCATGACGAGCTGATTAGACCACGGAGAAAATTTCGTAGTTCAGATTCTGGCAGAAGTCACCGAGGTTATTGCGATAAAAGCGTGAATGTCCATCGGTCGTTTTAGACAACGGATGGTAATGGCGAATTCAGATTTGAGGAGTGGAGTTTGGTTCAATTCCTGTCAAGGTAACAGGATTTTTTCTCACGAACAAGACAACTCTATACTCCTTAAGAATCATAATGAGAGACTTAGTCTTATGTAGAGTATCTTGCGTGTATGTTTGTCTTGTGACGGGATCCACTTTGAAAAGTGATTAAGTTCACTGTTTGGCATATCATTGACTATGCCTATAAAGCTGAATATGAAAAAATATTTTTTTTAAATTAGTTTGAGAAAAGGACGTGGAGTTATAGGTGCTGCTGCGGCGTGTAAGCACAATATTAGGAGGGAATTTTGAAAAGAATAATAAACCGAATACTATCGTAAATGTCTTAGAAAATCTTTAAAATATGTTACCAAAAATATCAAGAATGTTTGGCAACAACAGAATAATAATACTGAACAACTTTCAAATAATAACGTCCTCTGGAGATCATGTGAATTTTCACCAGCCATTTAATGTTTTAAGTTTACACTAACATGTAATGCTCGTAGTGACAAGATCAAGTCCCCTCAGTACTACAAAACGATCTAGGTTCCATCTGAAATGAAAACACCTAAGAGATCTTGAAAAACTAATACAACTTGAGTCAAATAAACAATGTATCATGGGGTTTTTTTTAATCGTCAATTTGGCAGTTTTTGTTCTTCAAGTTATTGAAACTATTTTTACTTACTTTATTTACTTATTCTTTATTTTACCAATGAAACAATATATAAATTATCAATCCAAGATGGCAAAGAATGACACAGTTAAAAGAAACTTTGGCTCTCAAGCCAGTCATTCCATTTTAGAAAATTAATAAAAGGAACAATAACAAAATAAAAGTATAACTTACTTTCCTCTTTGATCAGAATTATATTTATATGGTAGTGGTCTTCCGTTTTTGTTATTAAGATGTGTATAAGAGACAGACATTATTGTGAGTGGAAATACTACCGTCTAATTTACAATCAAACAAGACTAGAAAGATACTGTAGGAAGCACACAAAAAATTAGTTAACATTTTTATTTCACAAACATGAAGGTGATTTACTTAATTTATCATATCATGACGTCATGGCGAGATCACTACTAAGTTGAAATAGATAGACCTATCCATGTCAAAGGCTGTAATTATTGTTTAATAACAGCTATAAAAAAAATTCAATTGACTAACTATAATTTTTTTGAAATTAGGAAAAACAGGAATCTATGTATGCAGATAATATCAAACGCTAGTAATAGGCCTACTGTAGTAAGCCCCTACCTACAGTCTTAATAATATACAAAAGGAATAAATCATTTATAGGAGAAATTGTGCACTTTTGAATTTGTAAAAATATTGACATGATGTCTTTTGACGCCAACTGGTCCCAGAGGCTGTTTCCCAAACACTACCCACTTTATAGGAAGCACGCACAGTGGTCGCCAATGATAGGTAAGTAATCCATGTTTGTATTATTTGTTATATAACAAAATGTGTAGAATATGAGGTTGTATACGTTATGTAATAATTTCAGTAGATCTATATATACTATTTTTTTCGTTGGTGCTATACTCGATACGGTACGATATTTATATAATTATGACTTTCTACCATTATTTAATTATATTTCATCAAATAAATTAATATTAATAATATGTCATATTTTTAAAAATCTACGAAGTCGTGGATGTTTTATTTTATGAATTCATTTCATGCTTTTCGTCCCTCTCTTGATTTATATATATATATATATATCGTTTTGCAGTAATGCTATATACATATATAGGCTTATATATACTATATATATAGGCCTATATATACATTTTAACTTAAAAAAAGAATCTGCGAGTACAAAAAAATACCCCAAACATGGATTTGAACCCTGGACCTCCTGTTGTCTAAGCAAAATATGTACTTATGTAGTGTATATTCATGATTCAGCGGATACAAGGAAGTGGATACCAGTGCTAACAGCGCTAAGCTTCTATACAACTATCATTGTCATCATTATACATTAACAAACCACTCTGATTACAGAAAATAGCAATACTTTGGCATCTACAGGAAACAAAATGTTCTGTGGAGTCACATCGAGCTCCGTCCAGACCACTTTATTCCAACATTGTGCACCTCCACCCTCCCCCTTCCCCCACTCCATTCACAAAATGCTGGACCCGCCCGACGGATACCTCGTTACGAGGACGCCGAGACACTTTACTGCTCTCGTTTCATTCAATACTTTTAAGTGCGTACCTCAGCGTGAAACATGTCCATTATAAATTCAGTTACAGGACTTTGCAGTTTTCTCAATGGGAATGGTGCTTCTGTAAATACCATAGTTTATCCGAAGAATTTTCTGTTCTATTTTCATATGGTAGTTATTTTTGGTTCACTGTTCTCTGCGGCTCTTACCAAAATAATTCCATTGTTCTGTTAAGTGTAGAAAATTAAGTTGTAACTTTCGAGGCGTTTCCTCATAAGGACACCAAATTCAATTTGGATTTTTGGAGTCAAGTAATTTTATAATACTCGAAACTATTTTCATATTACATGAGCAATGATACACACCATTTAATCGCATTGGTTTCAGAGAGGTGTGACCTTTATTGGTACTGTAATGATACGATCGGCACGAAAGGGATCAGCAGATATTGAAAAAAGACTGACAGTAAAAACTAATACGGTATCTTATATTCTATTTTTGTTAACTATAATTTACTGTATTTCGGTATAATTTAAAAGGTACAAGTTAGGCAGTCTAAAAAGTAATTTTTGTATTAAAAAAAAAATTAAAATTAAAATAATTTTAACAAATAGCCTGGTGTAAGAATCACAAATAGCATCAGAACAATTAAAATGTTGTTTTAAAAAATGATTTGTTATTTAAAAACAATTTTAAAAAAACGACATGAATTACATAAAGAAAAATTACTGGTGAACATGGTGAACATCAAGATTTTCATAACGATTTCATTAAAATCGCCTACTTAAAAACCTATCATCGCATTTTAATATTAAATTAATCAATATAATATTTAATGAACTGTTGTTTTTCAAAAATGCTATATCAAAATTTAATGTTTGATTTTGAAACACAATGATTCTTAACCGGGAATAAGACAATTTGTGACACCTCCACGTAATAATAATATAATAATAATAATAATAATAATAATAATAATAATAATAATAATAATAATAATAATAATAATAATAATAATAATAATAATAATAATAATAATAATAATAATAATAAATGATTATTTAGCAAATAAGTGTGCTTTCAAGCGTTTTTTAAAGACTTCAATACTTCTAGCATGTTTCGGATGGAAACAGAAAGATTATTCCACAGTTTTGGAGCAGAGGAAGAGAACAATTTATCACCAACAAATTTGTTGGATTTGGGAACAAAAAGAAAGGAACCAGTAACAGAACGGAGAGAATAGGTAGAAGTTGAAATATCAACAGGCAGGAGATATAACTAGGGTATTAAATGTCTAAATCAATATGCGGAACTGGATTGGAAGGCAGTACAAACAGTGACTATTCCACATGTTTAGCAGCCAACTAAAGCTGCTCTCACTTTGTTATTATTTCAACATTTTGGCAGATTTTGCTGCCATCATCAATGTTCAAAGTCAAAGTAAAATTCTGAGCTTGCAATGCACGCAACAAACCGTGATGAAATGGAGTGAACAAATGGGACACATTACTTTGTAAGTATGCCTAAATCTGAATTGAACCATAACAAATAGCAAAAAAAAAGAGAAAAAGAATGATTAAAGTATGATGCTAAATGTCAATGACGAACCTAAATTAACACGGCACCATTGCTTATAAATATAAGGAAATACGAATATAATAGAGACATAAGATTGCGTGCCTATAATCTTAGGATTTATCTCGCTTAATTTCTTACAGTTTTTATTTTAATTGCTCTGTATTTTTCAGTCATAAGTGTAACGCTGAGGAAGGACACAGAACATTCTCAAAATTACAATCAATAAAATGGGACAATCATTACTGTAAACATTAATAAAAAATAACTAAAACATTATGAAATAATGATTCAATATAAAAATCCTATATTATTATATTTACAATTATTACATTATTAGATTCATTTACATATCGCTCTTTAATTTACATGTACTTACAATTATTATAGTGAAACAATTTATACCATTACAATACTATACTACTATATCAAAATTACCTCGTTTTGGAAAGAACCAAGGTAATTTAACAAAAGGACGCACATCTCGGGACATCAAAGGTTATAACTCTGGCATCGACATTCTAGGCGCACGTGCGTCATTACAATACTATACTACTATTTAAAAATTACCACGTTTTGGAAAGAACTGACGTGTTGATACAGTATCTCGACGTTTCGAATAGATTGCTCATCAGGAGAATGGAGAGTCATTCCCAAATGTTTTAATATTCACAACTTAAAACCTTTCCATTTTATGCTACATTCAAGTAATATTAATTTTGAACAGAACCGATTCATATCTATATTTATAATCAATTTTTATCCAACAGCGATTGTACTTGCCAAAAATACCCTCGCAATGAGGGAAATAGCTTTTACTAGTCGTTGGAATTACCCATCATGAAATATTCAGGGACAAACACCATGGGCTGTTAGCCATCGCCAATAATTCAAACCACCGCAGCCAGACCCTAGAAACACTTTTAAGTAGGCCTATTAACTCTGCCATTTTTGGAAGTTTCCAGCAGTTTTCCGATTTTCATTGCATTTCTGGTAAAGTTCTGTTTCTTTCGATGTTGTTCAGGTCGTTTCTGTTCTCTTTCTCTCTTACAATCGCTTCTGTGTTCCATAAAATCAGTGGGGTATTTAGGGGAGGACGATGGGGTGCACATCCTCTTGCAAAAACCCCAAACCCAATTGAAAGTGTTGAAAGCAAATAAAATTACGCTCAAGTAGGCCTAGATCAAAGGCCACATCACTATCGCCCCCTCACTAGTAATCATCGAGCCTCCCCCTGCCCCCACCATTTCAATACTCCTAGATACGCCACTGCCTCTACCCTCATCCTTCAACTTTTCTTTTTAAAATGTTTAATACATTTTCATTATTTACTCGCACTCGTAATCTGTCTTTCCAACGGTATACAAAGCGCAATCTAAGTCTCCCTAATTTACTAAAATTAAATGATCCATCATATTTCCTCCATCATCCTCTACCTCGTTGTCCTCCTCCTTGTCCTCCTCGTTCTTCTTCTCCTCTTGTTTCTAGTCTTCTTTGAAAATTTACGGATTTTTTTTTGTTTTTTTGTAGAGACGCAATTTACAAAATGCTACTTTAGGCTATACATTCTCTGTATAATCCCCTGGTATCAACTTCCAAGTTCCAAGTGCAGGTCCTTTTTGTTTGCTTGTTTTTTTAACCGACAAATTTTGAAATTTTTTTAACTTTTCGTATTATTAGTGCTACCGAAAAATATATTTTATAACATAAATGTATTATAATAATATAATTATAAATTTAAGATGATGAGACCTACATCACAGTATTTTGCTGTACCCAACAAACCACGTTCGATGAAGGCGATAAACAATGAATTAAAATAATTTGAAATGGCGGGGGTCTATGTGTGCGGGTACACACCTGGAGATCGCCCGATGAATGATCGTCTGTTATCTTAACACCTAATGATATTGGATTTTTACACGCTCTAATAACCCATCTTATATTACAAATATTTATAATAATTCTCCTTTGATTCGTCTTCAGTCTATTGGAGCTGTCTACTCTAGATGTTTGACTTGAGGGTAATGATCAACTAACTACAAACGCTGGCCTATATCTTGGAGCACCATCATATAGTTACAACTGCAATTCTAGGCAATTTATCGAGAATTGTTTCATTTCTGGAACAATGTTACTACATTGGTGGGCTTAACCGTCGGAGCGGCGTCTTATATAACATTGTGTTTAGGGTTAGAAAAATGAGGTAGAATCCGTTAACTTTTAAATGAACTTGACTGTGCTGGGTCTGGGCCTGTAGGTCATATATAGGCCCGTCGCCGCTGGATCCTCTGTAAGGTGATATGGTTTCGTAGATGCAATAAAAAAACTATTCCCTGTAGGTGACCTATGGTATGATGATACAGTGCTTGAATCACCCTCCAAATAGATAATCCAAGACTTGTAATTGATGATGACAAGTGCGCTGCAAGACAACAGGGAACCTCACTGGAATAACTTTCTAGACCTATCCATACAGAAATGATAAAGCTGATGACTTTCATTATTGAATAATAATAATAATAATAATAATAATAATAATAATAAATAGTAGTATTATGTTTCAGTAACATAATAATAATTATTATTATCATCACCCATTATTATTATTATTATTTTTACTGTTATTATTATTATTATTATTATTATTATTATTATTATTATTATTATTGTTGTTGTTGTTGTTGTTATTCTTATTATATCTATTCTTCATGATAAAGATGTTTGTCAGACTCAACAGTGTTTGATAAAGCAGATTGCATTATAGTGATATTATTAGATCAATAAACAATGAATATATATGGCCTAATATTATAATAAATTACAAAAGTAATCCATTCACTTCTATAATCCTTTTATTTCTGGACAGGCGCAACACACACCGAAAACTTTCACATTTGGCAAATAGGCCATCTTGCTACCAAAGGTTTAAAGAGATTTGCAGAAGACGGTTTAACTTCACATCTTACCGACGAGCTTTCTCAGAACTCAGCCATCTTTTCTGTCTTCGGAGCTAACGCATTATCGGAGGGTACAGGAACATCGTCAGCGGTATTCGCTTTACATTCGAAAACGACGAAGGTGTGAATAATGATTATATATTATTTATTTCTATAATTTGAAAGTGGCATTGCTAATGTTTCACTCCATAAATAGGTGGTATGACTTTCGAACGGCCTACGGACACATCAAAGCGAAATATAAAATCACTCAAATGTATTTGTCCAAAAGTAAGTTCCATTATATTTGCCGATAGGCGCTGCTCAACAACCAGCACATTATGTTCATAGGATGTTTTGTTTATATTTTTGCAAGCATTAGTGTGAATACTTAACAAATAGTGAACACGTAAAACTACCACTATAATAGTATAGGCCTTAAATATATTAATTTGTTATCATATTCAGAGACCGGAATAATTCATAATCAGTTTATAAATATTAAATAATTCGGAATCCTTTTATTTGGTATTTGGCACTGAATGTACTCATAAAAGATGCTTGAAGAGTGGCATTTTCACCTTTTTGTTGCAAGTTTTTTTAAAAGTATTTACGTTTGGAGCATTGTTAATGCTAATGCAATTATAGTTACTATAATAACAAATATAACAACAACAAAATTGGCTACATCCAATGAAAAACCTTATTAAAAATCTATAATATTGACTACGAATAAGAAACAGCGCCCCACATGTTGCTCATCTGCCGAAAAGATGGTTACATGCACACCCCCACGCCTAATAAGAGGATATCACAAGACATACCATCCAGTATCACAAGTATCGTTATGGTATCTACCAATGTGTTCTGGTTTAATTCAGAATCTTTGCTTTAAGACTCTTAACAATAAGACGATCAAAGAACACGAGACCAAAAAAGTATTTCTTTAGGGTGGCTGGCGTTTTTTGTATTTAAGCAAGTGGTACCCATCCGATCACCGCCATCAATCGACAGAAAATTTAATAAAAGTGAACAATATATTGAAAAAACCCCACAAAATGCATACTGGTTGTAGGTATAGATAGCATCAGTCTCCACGATGGTCTAGGTTGATCCAGATCAGCCAAGTTTAACCTCTACCCAATAGACGAAACGAGAACATGAGACAAAAAAAAATTGTATTTCTTTAGGGCGGCTGGCGTTTAAAAAGCAAATGGTACCCACCCGATCACCGCCATCAATCGACAGAAAAGTTAATAAAAATTACAAAGTGGCTGCATCTACGCCACGTCATGCTGCAATGCATTAAGATAGGCAGAGTTATGTTTTTTGGGTAGGGTAAAGCCAAGTCGACCAATCAGCGTGTTGGGATTTGCATAATTCGGCGTAGATATAGCCACTACTTAAAAATTAACATTAATATTGAAAAAAAAAAACCACCATATGTATACTGCACTTTTTTTCAGATATCTCTTGTTGTCAAGATAATTCCTAGTCCAGACTGGTTTGTGGGTGTAGATAGCATCAATCTCCACGATGGTCTAGGTTGGTCCAGATCAGCCAAGTTCAACCTCTACCCAATAGACGCAGGCACCGACAAGGGCTTAGCATTTACGTCCCCGAATTTTGCCGAATCACCCGCTAAGTGTATCTCTCGTATTTACTGGAATCGTCCTTCACATCCGGCATCCTCATTCCGATACCCAACAACCAGAGGCTTACCGCCACTGGGTCAGTTGACATTTTCGGAAATTTCAGCTGGTGAATTCGATAAATTGAAGATGAGTCAAAAGTACAGACTTAATTCGATCGTGATGGCGGATAGGTGGAAAGAAACCTCTGACATAGACTTAAGCAAACTTGCCAATATTCTAGGTGAAAAGAAGCACACATTTGCAGATCAACCAAAAGGTATAGTGATAGCGGCATTATTATCTACCGCTTTTATTTTAATAGCAATGTCAATAATGGTATGTAATAACGACGACGACGGCGCGCGGCGCGGTGACGAGGACGATGTCGGGCCCGTAGCCAAAGGGGGTCGGAGGGGTCGGACGACCCCCCCCCCCCTTGGCTGGGGTCACCCTTTTCCAGGCCAAATATTTTTCTCATAGAGCTGCTAGACCTATATCCTGTGGCCTGTGGATCTATCTCAGGCCAAACGAGCTGACGAGCATACTCAATGAGTAGATTTAATGCTAAAGACATCACCTAATTATGCCTTTTATTCATCTCGTACCCTTGTTAACTCATGCAGTGACACTGATATTAACTTTTAGTTCGGGCGAATGTTCTTGCCTATCTTGATTCTAGAGCGAATCATGGTCAAAATATCATCTCGTCCTGTGTATACACCTTTGAATCGTGATACTCATATTCAGCATATGCAAGGGTGTCAGCCTTAACTTTTTTATGCTAAAACATCATCATTCACAGCCTCTAGATTTAAAAATTTTCTGGGTGAGGATTCCCCCAAACCCCCCCCCCCTCCCCCCCTATAAGAGACAGCCATAGAGCACCCCCTTGGAAGTCTGGCTACGGGCCTGGATGTTGCTGTTGATGATGCCGGTAATGGTGATAATGATGATGATGATGATGACGGTAATAATGATGATGGTGATGTTGTTGATGATGATAAGGATGACAATGTGGTTGATGATATGATGGTGATGACGATGATATTTACGATGATGGTGGTGGCACGATGATGATGATGATGATGATGATGATGATGATGATGATGATGATGATGATGATGATGATGATGATGATGATGATGATGGAAATAATGATAATAATGTTTATATGATGCATCCACTTTTTTCAGATCTACCAATAATTACCGATTGTAAAGTAACGCCCTGGGGCAGATGGAGCAAATGTGATAAACGTAGATGCGGGGTGGGAATTTTGAAGCGGTTTAGGTACATAAAGCAAGCACCAACACATGATGGAAATGCATGCCCCACCTTAGTCGAAATGAAGCCCTGTAGCCTACAGGGACTCAACAGTAAACGAATACGCTGTATTAAAAGTAAACTGGAAAAGGAAACAAGAAAATACACGAAGAAGCAAAGAAAACGCTTTGGTTACAAAGTATAATATCGTTTAATGAGATGCATAGACCACATGCCCTTGTATTTCTCCAATTGTACTATTAAAAATCAATTCATTAATGCTTACAGAAAACTCACTCCTATCCACCGACACATGCCTTCATCAAGATATAAATGATAGGATGAAAAATCTAAACCGCTGTGACCTGATTGGATCCTGTCATATTGACATTTCTAAATGCCTCGACTCTACTCAACACACCCTTCTTCTAAATTAATTAGAACATTACGTTCCTAAAAATAACCTTACATTAAGTACTTCAAAAGTTATCTGATACAACGAAAACTAATAAAATATAATAATATACTATCCGGTATCATATAAAGAAATTGTTTAAATTGGCGTATCACAAGGTAAGGAGTTTGTTAGAACCAATATTATTTTTATTGTTTATAAATTATCTTCCCCTTATGCATATCTAGAATAGAATGATGATGATGATAATGATTGTGAAAGGCCTAGTTATGTTAAAGCGTGATGCTGTTAGCCATCATTGGTACCATGATGATAACATGGTTACCTAGTGATGTTGACACCAGTCTACCACGTTGAGGTAGCATCTCCGACTTCAGACTGGAATTATTTTATTTTCCTATTTTACAGCCTATTTTTATTTTATATATTTTTAAATGTCATATCGAATTTATATAGAATAAATTACGAAATTAAATTTTATACAATGGTATTATTATTATTATTATTATTATTATTATCATTATTATTATTATTGCTATTTATATTATTATAATTATGAATATATTATATATAGAATAGAATAAATTACAAAATTTAATTTTATACAACGGTATTATTATTGTTATTATTATTATTATTATTATCATTATCATTATTATAATTATTATTATTATTGCTATTTATATTATTATATTATGACTGTTATCGCTATTTATTAGTCGTAAAAAACAATTATTGATTTGAGCCTATATATAATACATGCAAATATTATATTGTGTGATTAATAGCTGCAACATTTTGGAATACTCAAAACCTGTGTTTGGTTCAATGACCGGGAAATAATGTTAAGCTATTAATTTAAAAGTTCATATATTACGGCATTATTAATAATAAGCATAAAGCTTGCGTTTTTGTCATGATACTTTTAAAATGAAAAAAGTTGAATCTTCAACTGTGTCACTCTAATTTTTGTACGTATGGTTGATTTAGCAATTATAATTTTCAAATTGAATTAGATAAATTAAAGTTTCATAAATCAACTTTCTTTTTCTTCAGTTTGTTTTGTTTTGTTTTGATTTTGTTTGTTTTTGTTTTGCTGTTTTTTGTTTGTTTGTTTTTTGTTTATTTATTTATTTTTTTTTTTTTGCTAACTAGAAATACCGTACTATTCCTAATCCATTTGACCAATTTCAACTGTTTAGGAGGTCAAATTTGTATTTGATCAAATGAAATTAGTTTCTTTTATATCTTCTCATTGCTCATTATTCACAT
Source organism: Anneissia japonica (assembly GCF_011630105.1). Taxonomy (NCBI): domain Eukaryota; kingdom Metazoa; phylum Echinodermata; class Crinoidea; order Comatulida; family Comatulidae; genus Anneissia; species Anneissia japonica. The sequence continues at coordinate 218,758 of NW_022685220.1, forward strand.
TAAAAATCTAAACGATTACGTTATATTCTTATTAGGTTCGATTAATATTCGGCCACGTGGTTTTGTGTGGTCAAAACATTTTACGTACGTTCTTGTCTCTCCAGTGAACTGATTGCTCCAAGTTACAACAATACTCACGCAAGGAGCTTATTTGTTGAAAGTTATGAACTACTTTATACTTTACCTGACTTAATTATTGCAAAAATATGCCGCTATAAGAGTACTATAGCAATATTAAAGTTAAGTTAAAAAGGCCTAATTGAATTATTTTGTAGAAAGCTTTCAAATATTTTATTAATTATTTTATGTCTCTATCATAAAGATTATTTACGAATAATAATTGATAGTAAATTTAGGCCTACTTACCATCCTTATTTATCTTTCGATTTTAATTATATCGGTGTACTTATTGTTTAGTGTTAAAACCTAAGGTTCATTAAATACCAAAACATTGAACCTATATTTCACAAACATCAGGAAAGACGGCGTCAAAGTTGAACTCCATTTGAACACAAGTTGTCTGCAACATCCAAAATGCCATCGTTGAGGGTATTACTGATCTAAACGACTGGTGGCTGCAGATCAAGTTTCTCATAGCTTTGAGTCTTATTAAATCTATTAGCTTTTTATCCCATATACTATCAGTCTTACATATTGCTATGTCGCATTGTACATGTATGAAATCAGCGCAGGTTACTGTATTAAGCTTAAAGTTTAGAATCTTTAGTATTTTAGCCTCTGCTTGGACAATTACTTTAGGTTCAAAGTATCCACCCTGAATGCATTCACAAGCATATGGAATGATATGACGCGCTTGATATCTGTCGGAAGACTTGAGAGCAAGGCACATGCAAGCAATTGCCATTTCTTCAAGTTCTATCAAACTAAAAGTTGTAGCATAATTATGAACAGTATTTTCTAGAATAATAACGCAATGGTAAAATACATTATCATCAATTAAATAACCATAACGTTGTAAGTCGATGAAGATAACTGAAAGAAAGTTGTAAATGTGATCTTTTGTGGGCTCTGCAAATGGTCTGTATTTTTCCCATGGATCTGAGGAAGTAATGCTTTCTCGTTCTGTTAATGTGTTTAAGTAATCCAGTAATTCATGTTGTTCGTTTGTGTCTGGCGTATGTTCGGGGATAGGATTGACATTGTTTGATGTGTTGGAGGGTTGTTCCTCTAGCCTTACCACATATTCCTCGATTTTGACTGGTATAGGTTCAGGGATGGAATTGTTCTTTGTTATGCAGGAGGATTCTTGGTCTATCACCAGTAATTCACCCCCGTTTTTGACTGGTGTAGGTTCAGAAATGGAGTTATTATTGTTCCTTGTGGTGGAATTTTGCCCCACCAAGTGTATCTGTTGCCCAAGCTCATGGGTTACGATAATGGCCGCATCCAGTTCGGTCTGAGTCAGTTTACGTCTTGGACCAGTTGTTTTTCTAGCAAAATTACGTTTCTTCTTAGGCTTTCTCTTGCTGGTGGTGGCACGCAGATTGGTCACAGGATAGGCGACTGAGGCTCCCGTCTGCTGGCTTTCACTTGTTGATTCTGTTGATGATCGCTTTCTTTTCATATTCGTCTTCGTCATTCAATCAATTCAACTCGAAGCAACCAGAACTTGTTCAAGTTAGAGTTCTACTTACTTTTATGGCAGGCAGTGAGTGCAAAACGATGATTATTTAGCTTTTATTGAGAGCAATTGTGAATAGATCTGAACATTTGAAAGATAAAATCCTTCTGAGGTGGTTTGTTTGAAGAATGGAACTTGTTGCGAAGGTGTTACGTTCTAAAGTACGCGATACGCAACTTAGTGATGACCAGTCAGCAGCAAGTTCGATTTTACGAACGAGAACGTCATAATAAGATGCGCGCACTGAGATCGGTTACGTCGGTGCATTGTGTTGAACATCATGATCTTTCATGATTTTTTTCGCCCCGGCTCATTGACTCCTACACCTATTATACATATTTGCGAGGCTGTGAGATAATGGGGCAGGTCAATATATTTGCAGGAAGGAGTGTAGAAAGAGAAGGGAACGCGGGTATAAATAACATAAGTTAAAATAACATCGAGAAACGTCTTCTATCTTGTAACCCGCATCTTTTGAGAGACTTAAAAGCCAACAATAATGTTAGCAGAAAATTATTCTCATAAATGACCCCAACCACTAAAAAAACTAAAAAAGCTCCTGACTATTTAACCAACATCTGTACACTTTTTTGCCAGCTAAAACGCACTCTACATGTTAAGGGTGGTGGTAATGGGGACGGGGTTCGGATGTCGACGACCATCATCCCCTATGGATCCGCCCAAGTGTATCATTTAAATAATCTGTGAAGCGCAGTCGGCCAAATGCTGCAAGTATTGCCATATAACAGAATATTTTAAAGCATAATATTGAATACTGATAAGTTTTTAACTATAATTTTAGAAAGACCTTTGCAAGTGAAATTCAAATTACCTTTTGAATAACAGGCCCGTAGCCAGACTTCCAAGGGAGGTGGGTCTGTTTTTAGCCAAAGGTGACCTTTTTATACGGGTACCTCCGCGACCCAATGTGTACCGTATGCACATGCTCTATGGCATGTGCTGCTGGGGGGGGGGGGGGGGGGGTTGGGGGGGGCCCCCCCCCAAACTCCAAAAAGAGGCAAGAAAATGCACAAAGAAGCAATATGAGTTGTTTAAAATATAAGTCGTTTAATGAGATATAGACATAGACCTGCTTTTTGGTACGACATAATAATATTTCCGAAATTTGTAATATAAACAAAATTAATTATTAAATAAAACTCACTCGATCCATCGTCACATACAGCATCGGATCCAGAGATGTCCGAAAGGGGGGAGGGAGGGGTGGGGGGCCATCGAGAGACAAAACTACCCTAGAGGGTCCGCGAAATTTATGTTTTCTAGACGCCCGGAAAATGACCTGAGGAGTTTTGGGCGATCAATAATTTCTTTTCTTACTTTTTTTTCTTCTTTTTTACTTCCTAAAAAACGGGGGGGAGAGGCCCTAATCCTCCCCTGGCATACCTTCATCGAAATATTAAAACGTAAACGGCTATGAACTGATTGGGTCCTGGTAAAGAATTTTCAAAGAAACTCGGCCCACTCCACCGTCACATGCCTTCATCGAGATATAAATAAATAGATGAAAAGTCTAAACTTCTATGACCTGATTAGATTCTGTTTTATTGACATCTAAATCCCTCGACTCTACTGACCACACCCGTCTTCTAAATCAATTAAAAAATGATGGTCATTAAAATAACTTATATTAATAATTCTTCAAGAGTTAACTGATACGTAAGCAAGTAGCAAAATGTCGGGTATCAAATAAAGCAATTTGTTTAGAATGTTGTTAGACCAATATTATTTCTATTGTTTATAAATGTCATTCACCAGTATGCACATATCCAGAAGCTTGCAACATATTTGATGATGATAGTGAAGACCTAATTATGTTAAAGCGTGATGCTGTTAGCCATCGTTGGTTCCATGATGATAACATGGTTACCAAGTGATGTTGACACCAGTCTACCACGTTGAGGTAGCATCTCCGACTTCAGACTGGAATTATTTTATCTTTTTTTTTATTTTACAGCCTATTTTTATATTGTCATGATTCATTAGTTAAAACGTCTTATAATATAAAATAGAATAATATTCGGAACTTGAATTATACAATGATATTTAGTATTATCAAATTTCATTATTATTATTATAATTATTATTATTATTATCATTATTTTATTAATATCATTATTATTATTATCATTCATTTTTATTATTATTACTATTATTATTATTAGGCCTATTATTATTAACTATTAGGCCTATTATTATTTTTATTTTTATTATTATTATTATTACTATTATTATTAACTATTATTATTAGGCCTAACTTTTACCGCTAGTGATGTTGACACCAGTCTACCACATTGAGGTAGCATCTCCGACTTCAGAATTAGTTTATCTTTTTTTTATTTTACAGCCTATTTTTATATTGTCATGATTCAATAGTTAAAACGTCTTATAATATAGAATAGAATAATATTCGGAGCTTTAATTATACAATGATATTTAGTATTATTATCAAATTTCATTATTATTATTATTATTATTATTATTATTATTATTATTATTATTATTATCATTATCATTATTATTATTATTATTATTATTAGTATCATGATTATTATTATTATTATTATTTATTATTATTATTATTACTATTATTATTAGGCCTATTATTATTACTGTTATTATTATTAGGCCTATTATTATTATTAATAATAACTAAAATTAGGCCTATTATTAATATTATTATTATTATTATTATTATTGACTATTATTATTAGGCCTAACTGTTGTTAGTCCTAAAATAATTATTTTTGATTTAAGCCTATATTATTACTTACTAATCTCATTAGTTTATGAATGCTTTAAACACAAATCCTATAAACAAACGGATAGGCAACACTGTATCACAGGTCCCATATACTGTGATTTAAATAATGATTAATATTGGTTGTTTTTTATATATTTTTTTCTCCTTTTTTGGGGGGAGAAAATTTGCTATTTTCAGCAATTACAGTATGCTACGTTTCATAAAACAGTGTTAGACACATTGAATCTGTGTATGAAAAAAATTGTTGTTTTTTTTTCTTTTTCTTATTATTATTTTTTTTTTTTTCTTATTATTATTTTTTATTTTATTTAATAACTAGGGATACTATTCCCAATTATTTATATCCCATTTAACTCTCAACATTAAAGGAGGTCTATTCTTTTTTTAACCGTCATATTAGTTTCTTCTATTCCTTTTTAGGCCTATTGCTCGTTATCCATAGGCTATCTAAAATCTGAACTATTACGCTATTCACAAAAAAAAAGTAGGTTCGATTAGAATTTGGCCACTCGGAATTTGGCATTTTACGTACGTACCCGTCTCGGAGTATAAAACGCCAATGCACTGATTATCATTAACTGCAAGGTACAATACTCACCCCGGGAGCTTATTTTTTGACAGTTGATACCTATGACATTTCGCTTTACCTGAATTAATTATGGCAACAATATGCGCTATAATATAAGTGTACTGTAGCATTATTAAAGATAATTTAAATAGGAATAATCAAAATTATTTTGTAGAAAGCTTTCAAATATTTTCATTGGCGTCTCCATCATATTATTACGAATAATAATTGATAAGTAATTTTAGGCCTTCTTACCGTCCTTATTTATCTTTCGATTTTAATTAATGTCGGTGTACTTTATATTTACTTTTAAAACCTAAAGTTTCCTAAATACCAAAATGTTAGGTCTAGGTCTTAGATTTCACAAACATCAGGAAAGACGGAGTCAAAGTTGAACTCCATTTGCACACAAGTTGTCTGCAACATCCAAAATGCCATCGTTGAGGGTATTACTGATCTAAATGACTGGTGGCTGCAGATCAAGTTTCTCATAGATTTGAGTCTTATTAAATCTATTAGCTTTTTATCCCATATACTATCAGTCTTACAAATTGCTATGTCGCATTGTACATGTATGAAATCAGCGCAGGTTACTGTATTAAGCTTAAAGTTTAGAATCTTTAGTATTTTAGCCTCTGCTTGGACAATTACTTTAGGTTCAAAGTATCCACCCTGAATGCATTCACAAGCATATGGAATGATATGACGCGCTTGATATCTGTCGGAAGACTTGAGAGCAAGGCACATGCAAGCAATTGATATTTCTTCAAGTTCTATCAAACTAAAAGTTGTAGCATAACTATGAACAGTATTTTCTAGAATTATAACGCAGTGGTAGAATACATTATCATCAATTAAATAACCATAATGTTGTAAGTCGATTAGGATAACTGAAAGAAAGTTGTAAATGTGATCTTTTGTGGGCTCTGCAAATGGTCTGTACTTTTCCCATGGATCTGAGGAAGTAATGCTTTCTCGTTCTGTTAATGTGTTTAAGTAATCCAGTAATTCATGTTGTTCGTTTGTGTCTGACGAAGGTTCGGGGACAGGATTGATATTGTTTGATGTATTGGAAGGTTGTTCGTCTAGCCTTACCAAACACTCCTCGATTTTGACTGGTATAGGTTCAGGGACGGAATTGTTGTTTGTTATGCAGGAGGATTCTTGGTCAATCACCAGTAATTCACCCCCGTTTTTAACTGGTGTAGGCCCATGCCTAGGTTCAGGGATGGAGTTACTATTTTCCCTTGTGGAGGAACGTTTCCCCACCAAGTCTATCTGTTGTCCAAGCTCATGGGTTACGACAATGGCCGCATCCAGTTCGGTCTGAGTCAGTTTACGTCTTGGACCGGTTGTTTTTCTAGCAAAATGACGTTTCTTCTTAGGCTTTCTCTTGCTGGTGGTGACACGCAGATTGGTCACAGGATACGCCACAGAGGCTTTCGTCTGCTGGCCTTCACTTGTTGATTCTGTTGATGATCGCTTTCTTTTCATGTTCGTCTTCGTCAGTCAATCAATATAACTCGAAACAACCAGAACTTGTTCAAGTTAGAGTTTTACTTACTTTTATGGCAGGCAGTGAGTGCAAAACGATGATTTTTTAGCTTTTATTGAGAGCAATTGTGAATAGATCTGAACATTTGAAAGATAAAATCCTTCTGAGGTGGTTTGTTTGAAGAATGGAACTTGTTGCGATGGTGTTAGGTTCTAAAGTACGCGATACGCAACTTATGGATGACCAGTCAGCAGCAAGTTCGATTTTACGAAAGAGAACTTCATAATAAGATGCGCGCACTGAGATCGGTTACGTCGGTGCATTGTGACGTGTTGAACATCATGATCTTTCATGATTCTTTTCGCCCCGGCCATCATTTACTCCTACACCTATTATACATTTTTGCGAAAAGCCCGCCATCGGCGGCCTTTCGTCCGCGAGGCTGTGAGGTAATGGGGCAGGTCAAGATATTTGCAGGAAGGGGTGTAGAAAGAAAAGGGACCTCAGGTATAAATAACATAAGTTTAAATAACATGGAGAAACGTCTTATGTCTTGTTGTAACCCGCATCTTTTGAGAGACTTAAAAGCCAACAATAATGTTAGCAGAAAATTATTCTCATAAATGACCCCAACCGCTAAAAAAGAAAAAAGCTTCTGATTATTTAACCAACATCTGTACACTTTTTTGCCAGCTAAAAAGCACTCTACATGATAAGGGTGGTGGTAATGGGGACGGGGTTCGGATGTCGACGACCATCATCCCCTATGGATCCTCCCATGTGTATCATTTAAGTAATCTCTGAAGCGCAGTCGGCCAAATGCTGCAAGTATTGCCATATATAACAGAATATTTTAAAGCATATATTGAATAATGCTAAGTCTTTAACTATAATTTTAGAAAGACCTTTGCAAGTGAAATTCAAATTAACTTTTGAATAAAGAAGAACATGAGCCAATAATAATTTGTTTATAATGTTAAAACAGGTAAGATAGGTGTACTGGTACAGAATACGTTAAAAATGGTTTATACATTACATGCTAAAAATGTTGTGACGGTTGCAGACATTCCTATTCGTCACGTATTCACGTATTTTAGTGATTAACATGGTCACTATAATATACTTTATTCCATTATATTTAGTGAACATACACACGTTTGCATCAGCCGCACTCACTCAGAAGCGGTACCGTCGTTCCACTTACCTCTACATATATAATACTCTGCTGCTCCTTTCGCTGTACTGTACTAACGTAATTTAAATAATGAATTCTCACATGTGCGGCTTTTGTAGCGTAACAAGTCCTCGTCCAATATTTTGTAGATTCGTAAAATTGTTTTTTTATGATATTATAATAGACATGAAGGACCTCAAAATATGCCAATAATAATAAGACATTTAAAAGAATGGTGCTACGATATATTTCTTCCAGAGCTGTGCACGCGTCTGGACAGTAAATGGATACAAAGCACCAACACATAATGGAAAGGCATACTCCACTTAGTCCACGTCAAGCCCCGTAGCATAGGGACTAGGAGTAAAAACGAACACGCACATATTAAAAGTAAACTCCAAAAAGAGGCAAGAAAATGCACAAAGAAGCAATATGAGTTGTTTAAAGTATAAGTCGTTTAATGAGATATAGACATAGACCTGCTTTTTGGTACGACATAATATTATTTCCCTAATTTGTAATATAAACAAAATTAATTATTAAATAAAAGTCATTCGATCCATCGTCACATACAGCATCGGATCCAGAGATGTCCGAAAGGGGGGAGGGGTGGGGGCCATCGAGAGACAAAACTACCCTAGAGGGTCCGCGAAATTTATGTTTTCTTGACGCTCGGAAAATGACCTGAGGAGTTTTGGGCGATCAATAATTTCTTTTCTTACTTTTTTTTTCCTTCTTTTTTACTTCCTAAAAAACGGGAGGAGGGGCGCTAATCCTCCCCTGGCATACCTTCATCGAAATATTAAAAAGTAAACGGCTATGAACTGATTGGGTCCTGATAAGGAATTTTCAAAGAAACTCGACCCACTCCACCGTCACATGCCTTCATCGAGATATAAATAAATAGAAGAAAAGTCTAAACTTCTATGACCTGATTAGATTCTGTTTTATTGACATCTCTAAATCCCTAGACTCTACTGACCACACAATTCTTCTAAATCAATTAAAAAATTATGGTCATTAAAATATTATATTAATAATACTCCAAGAGTAACTGATAGGTAAACAAGTAGCAAAATGTCGGGTATCAAATAAAGCAATTTGTTTAGAATGTTGTTAGACCAATATTATTTCTATTGTTTATAAATCTCATTCACCAGTATGCACATATCCAGAAGCTTGCAACATATTTGATGATGATAGTGAAGGCCTAATTATGTTAAAGCGTGATGCTGTTAGCCATCATTGGTATCATGATGATAACATGGTTACCAAGTGATGTTGACACCAGTCTACCACGTTGAGGTAGCATCTCCGACTTCAGACTGGAATTATTTTATCTTTTTTTTATTTTACAGCCTATTTTTATATTGTCATATTTCATTAGATAAAACGTCTTATAATTATATAGAATAGAATAATATTCGGAACTTTAATTATACAATGATATTTAGTATTATTATTAAATTTCATTATTATTATCATTCTCATTATTTTATTATTATTATTATTATTATTATTATTATTATTATTATCATTATTATCATTATTATTATTATTATTATTAATTATTATTATTAATTATTATTATTATTATAAACTATTATTATTATTAATAGGCCTATTATGATTATTAACTATTATTATTATTATTATTATTATTATTAACTATTATTAGGCCTAACTGTTACCGCTAGTTGTTAGTCCTATAATTATTTTTGATTTAAGCCTATCATACTAAAATATTCACAATCTCATTAGTTTATGAATGCTTTAAACACAGATTCTATACACAAACGGATAGGCAACACTATATATCACAGATCCTATATACTGTGCTTTAAATAATGGTAAATATTGGTTGTTTTTTATATATTTTTTCTCTTTTTTTGGGGGAAGAAAATTTGCTTTTCAATTTCAGCAATTACAGTAGGCTAAGTTTTAGACACATTGAATCTGTGTACGAAAAAAACAATATTCTATTTTTTCTTATTATTATTTGTTTTATTGAATAACTAGGGATACTATTTCTAATTATTCATATCCAATTTAACTGTCAACTTTTAAGGAGGTCTATTTTTTTTTTACCGTCATATTAGTTTCTTCTATTTCTTTTTATTGCCCGTTATTCATATCTAAAATCTAAACTATTACGCTATGCACAAATAAAAGTAGGTTAATTAGTATTTGGGCACTCGGTTGTCTCTGGTCAAAGCATTTTACGTACGTACCCGTCTCGGAGTATAAAACGCCAATGCACTGATTATCATTAGCTGCAAGGTACAATACTCACCCCGGGAGCTTATTTTTTGACAGTTATCAATGACATTACGCTTTACCTGAATTAATTATGGCAACAATATGCGCTATAATATAAGTGTACTGTAGAATTATTGAAGATAATTTAAATAGGAATAATCGAATTATTTTGTAGAAAGCTTTCAAATATTTTCATTGGCGTCTCAATCATATTACGAATAATAATTGATAAGTAACTTTGGGCCTTCTTACCGTCCTTATTTATCTTTCGATTTTAATTAATGTCGGTGTACTTTTTATTTACTTTTAAAACCTAAAGTTCCTTAAATACCAAAATGTTAGGTCTAGGACTTAGATTTTACAAACATCAGGAAAGACAGAGTCAAAGTTGAAATCCATTTGCACACAAGTTGTCTGCAACATCCAAAATGCAATCGTTGAGGGTATTACTGATCTAAATGATTTGTGGCTGCAGACCAAGTTTCTCATAGCTTTGAGTCTTATTAAATCTATTAGCTTTTTATCCCATATACTATCAGTCTTACAAATTGCTATGTCGCATTGTACATGTATGAAATCAGCGCAGGTTACTGTATTAAGCTTAAAGTTTAGAATCTTTAGTATTTTAGCCTCTGCTTGGGCAATTGCTTTTGGTTCAAAGTATCCACCCTGAATGCATTCACAAGCATATGGAATGATATGACGCGCTTGATATCTGTCGGAAGACTTGAGAGCAAGGCACATGCAAGCAATTGATATTTCTTCAAGTTCTATCAAACTAAAAGTTGTAGCATAACTATGAACAGCATTTTCTAGAATAATAACGCAATGGTAGTATACATTATCATCAATTAAATAACCATAACGTTGTAAGTCAATGAGGATAACTGAAAGAAAGTTGTAAATGTGATCTTTTGTGGACTCTGCAAATGGTCTGTACTTTTCCCATGGATCTGAGGAAGTAATGCTTTCTCGTTCTGTTAATGTGTTTAAGTAATCCAGTAATTCATGTTGTTCGTTTGTGTCTGACAAAGGTTCGGGGACAGGATTGATATTGTTTGATGTATTGGAAGGTTGTTCGTCTAGCCTTACCAAACACTCCTCGATTTTGACTGGTATAGGTTCAGGGACGGAATTGTTGTTTGTTATGCAGGAGGATTCTTGGTCAATCACCAGTAATTCACCCCCGTTTTTAACTGGTGTAGGCCCATGCCTAGGTTTAGGGATGGAGTTATTATTTTCACTTGTGGAGGAACGTTTCTCCACCAAGTGTATCTGTTGTCCAAACTCATGGGTTACGACAATGGCCGCATCCAGTTCGGTCTGAGTCAGTTTACGTCTTGGACCGGTTGTTTTTCTAGCAAAATAACGTTTCTTCTTAGGCTTTCTCTTGCTGGTGGTGGCACGCAGATTGGTCACAGGATACGCCACAGAGGCTTTCGTCTGCTGGCCTTCACTTGCTGATTCTGTTGATGATCGCTTTCTTTTCATATTCGTCTCCGTCAGTTAATCAATATAACTTGAAGCAACCAGAACTGGTTCAAGTTAAGTTTTACTTACTTTTATGGCAGGCAGTGAGTGCAAAACGATGATTATTTCAGCATTTACTGAGAGCAATATTGTAAATCGATCTGAATATTTGAAAGATAAAATCCTTCTGAGGTGGTTTGTTTGAAGAAGGAACTTGTTGCGATGGTGTTAGGTTCTAAAGTACGCGATACGCAACTTACTGATGACCAGTCAGCAGCAAGTTCGATTTTACGGAAGAGAACGTCATAATAAGATGCGCGCACTGAGATCGGTTTTTACGTCGGTGCATTGTGACGTGTTGAACATGATGATCTTTCATGATTCTTTTCGCCCCGGCTATCATTGACTCCTACACCCATAATATTCGCGAAAGTTCAGCGGCCTTTTGTTCCCAAGGCTGTGAGGTAATGGGGCGGGTTAAGATATTGCAGGAAGGGGTGTAGAAAGAGAGGGGAACTCAGGTATAAATAAGTTTAAATGACATGGAGAAAGGTCTTCTGTCTTGTAACCCGCATCTTTTGAGAGACTTAAAAGCCAACAATAATGTTAGCAGAAAATTATTCTCATAAATGACCCCAAGTAGACATCGAAGATCTTTACTGACCTCAACTTGCTCCAACGCCTAACGATTATAAATTATACATGTCGTCGCTGGTTACACGAACCGGCAAATGCGTAAAAATTCACTTTTTATTATATTAGATGTTAACACACCAGGCAATTATTTGGTGTGGAATACTAGATGTTTCATTAAAACTTGCATAGAAGGGCGAATACGAGTCCGAGATTAAGCCGATGTCAAAACGCGAGACACCGTTGAGCTAAGCGACACGTGACATGCCATTTTTGCTCTGACACCCGGATGAGACTCTAGATAAGATATTTTCATATTACTTTGTACTATATATGTTTCATATTCAATTAAGTTTAATTAAATTTAATTTAATTATCTAAAATTGTGCCAATTTATACTTCCCGAGCCTGCTGTTCTGACTTTGTTCTGTTGTCACAAGTAGTTAGGCTTATGTAATTTATTCACGACTATTTTCACCAGTTGTCCACTTCAAAGGGATCACAATAAGAACAAATAACATTTGTTATGTATAGTTACTGCTATGTAGAAAATGTGAGAGAATCGATCTTTTTTTTTATTTTGGGAATAGGATTACTTAATACTAATTGTGGCTTGATTAGCATAATATTCAATTCAAAATTGCTCTTCATGAAATGACGCCTGAAATGATGGTGCTACGATATTATTACTTCCAGATTTTTGCAGGCTTCTATCTAGGCGGAATATCGTAACAAACATTTTGTCCTCGCTCAAATTAGTAGATTGGGACATATTATCTAGAACAAAACAACACCACACCCCATCCCCATGCTGTCAAGCAAATCCGACATCAAACATTTGGCAAACACGCCAAAAAGACTAAAAGAAGTCACAGTATTTTTTAGTAGGAAGATTTTGCAACCTTTCGAAAACGATAACGAATACGTCATTATCATTATGTCATTCGTGCCTAAAATATTCTTGAAAATATGCTGTATGAGCTGAACATGATCCCTCATTCATGCAAAAGACACAAATCGCTTAAGTTGTGACAAATATGCTACTAAAGGATAAGGGTTCTCTAGAAATTTGATGACGTAACCGTATTCGTTATCGTTCTCGTAAAGCTTGCGAAAACTTCCTATTGTCAATATTTCGTTCATCAGCAATTCATACATCAGGCAGTTCCTGATGATGTTCGAATAAAGAACGATATGTTTCTCGAGTGTGCATGCTATTATATTATATTAATATTATCAATGGACCACTTAAAACTGTGTTTTATTGTTCAAGTAAATATTAACTCAACATAAACAGTAAGAGTCTACAAAATATTATATAATTTCACTAACGTAGAAATTGTTTAATGTTCCAATTTGTACGCGTATACAAGAAGCAACAGAAAATACTAAATAACGCTACCTCTGTTAACTACACAACACATAACAATAGAAAATTCAAACAAATAAACATACAATACATTCCATAAGAAAATGAACTTGATCGACAATATTTGTTCAGTGTTACAGGCGGCCATTTTAGATAGGCCTATCGATAATTTAATCCCTGTTCACAAAATAAAAACTGATCATCCTATATTAAGGACATGATAGCTTTATTAATAAATCTTTGAGATATTTAACCAACCATGATTTGTCACAACGAACCATACTATACTATATTGGTCCAATCATTTTAGTTCTTCTATAACTCTAGGCCACCCAATTTTATTTACTAAATTGTACATGTTTTGTGCTTTGTACTTAAAAATTTATATAATGCCCAGTGGTGGAAATGTGTAGCGTGCATGATCAATCTGTGAATTCTATCTTAATATTAATAGTTACAGACGTGACATAAAATAATTGAGATAAAATAAATTATATTGATGATGATGGTAATTAAGATAATAATCATTGTGATGATAAAGAAGATAATGAAGATGATAATGATGACAAAGAAGATGATGAGGAAGATTATGACGATGATGATGGTGATGATGGTGGTGGTGAAAATATGATGATGATGATATTGATGATGATGATGATAATGACAATAAAGATGATGATGACGATGATAATGACATGATGACAATGATTATGAAGATTTTATTAGAGGCAGAATGGTGACCAGATGTAACAGTCGACCTTCAAATTTTTCTCAATCATACACCAACTTCCAGTAACTGACCAGAAAGACATTAACCCCTATGGTATGACACTGACGAAGTTGGTGAAGATAATATTGGTGGCAACTAATATTAACAGCATTAATCTATTAATCAATCAATCACATTGAAGACTGTTATCATTGGTTATACTGTACCGTTGCATACAAATGCAAAAATGATCACTGTGGTTACTTTTGTTTACAAAATTGACAAAAATATATACATTATTACATCAATCAAAATATTATCATATTCATGATTTTAACATCAATTAGTAAAAAAGTATAATTAACAATAAATAACAATAATAATAATAATAACAACAGTAACAACAATAATACTAATATTAATTATAATTATAATTTTAACAACAATTAAAAAACAATAATAATAATCATAATAATGTATTGATAATAATAATGCAAAAATAATAATAAAAACAATAATAATAATAATAATAATAATGATTTTAACAACAATTATTTAAAAAACCAATAATAAATATAATACCCACAGCATTCTTTATTTGAATTTTACTAAAGTACTAATTAATGGGGAATGCATATACCTGTACAGCCATGCATATTTTATGTACAAAACACACAACGATAAATTCAGTATAATTAGCTAAACAATAAGTCAACACAAACCTTACTCATTTCTTATTCAGTGACAGAATAAACTGCCTAATTCAATTATAAGCATCAGTAACCTTTTTGTCAGATCTGGCCACACCATGTGCATTATGGGTAATACTATTTTACCCACAATTCATTTTGACATTTTGAAATGTTATATCTGTACAATGAACATTAAAGTTTTGGAAAACAAAGAAAAATTAACCAAAATAAAAGGTGATAAAAATATACTTTGTATTTTGTAATATTAATATATATTTTCGAGCCTAAAACGATGATTACATTATTTTCATCTGTTTAATAATCTTGGTTTCATCCTTCAGGATTTTGATTGATAGATTTATTACATTTTTAAAATAATTATTTCCAAATATGAAAATCAAATAAATATCTACTTGCAAAAAACAGCCAACATTCTACAGCTCGAAAAATTTTCAATGAATTTAAGTTCATAAAACAATATAATTCCATAAGAAAACAAAAATCTGTTTTTAATAGATCATGCCTGTATTTTATGCCTTTAAACTATTTATTATATTTTTTTATAGAATTGTACATAAATATGACATTCCATCAGACACTTCATTTGCTATAAAATTTTAAGCCAAATTTAAAACCTGGTTCTGTTCGCAGTAGAATTCTTCTAGTAAATAGATATACAACCAATCTGACATACATTCTGCAATGTATAAGGCTCTGTCCAATCTCAAATTTTCTTTGACAAAAAACTGTTGTATGCCCATATATAGACATGATGTGCCTATATATGGTCATGATGTGATGTGATCATGACCATATTTTTGTCAAATAAAATTTAATAGTCTGGAGAGAAGTCTTTTAAGAGTGGTTGTGAATGCCTTCTGCTTAAAGACTACACTATTGCCACTCTCAACAACCCAGACAAGTCCACATACCCATGCCATAATTTAACAAGAAAACACTTGAGTCAGCAGCAACGTTTACGTGTATAAACCACGTATCTTCAATTACAAAGCCAAAGAAGTATATTTCTCTTCGAAAATATTCACTTCTATGTTGCAGCAAAAGATACAGAAAACAATTTACAAGTGTTATTTTTTATTTATGCAGATGGTTGCCATGGAAGATTGCTACAATTGGCAAACACGAAAATAATTACCAAATGGGTGGAATATGATTGGCTCAGGTGGCATTGGTAGGGACTTTTTCCTCCTGCGTTTGATTGGACGGTGGTGCTGGTGTTGACCTTTCACCTTGATTCCATGGGCTCTGATTAGAGGAATTGGTGTTGCCTCCATTTTCAAAATCTTCCTCCGTGTCCATTCCATTGCTGACATCAAACTGTGTGTTCTCAAGACGCGAGATCAACCGTTCATCCTCATCTCCAAAATCTCCCCCCATTAACGAAGGTTCCCCCACCACCATAACATCCTAGAAGACACAAACAGGATTATTAATGGTTGAACAAATCAAACTGGAGTTATTATAGTGCTTTCCAAAAACTGTATAATAAAATTCTTTATTAGGGCGCTTCTGATTTGCAACAACTTAGAATGTAGAACGTAAAGTCATGTTAGTTTAACGGCGAACGTCTGAATGTTGTGCATTAATACGTTCCTTCCTGAAACTGTTGTTAACCGAAACTATGTTCAGGCCAGAATTAGGACTGTACTGTATTAAACATTGGTGCATCAGACTTTTGCATTCTCGTGACACATCCATGTACACGTCGTAAAAAATCAAAATTGATTTTAAAGTAGATCGGCACAACAACAGTCACAGATGAGTGAATCCATTCTACATTCCCATTCTACGTTCTCAATTGAAAGCTCCTCATTGTTGCATTACTATATCTTCAATAAAATACATTAACCTGAAAAGATGATGGGTGACTTGGTGATCAAATGATGATACCTTGAAAACAGGTCACCAGTCAGTTACATATCTAGAAGTCTTTAAAGTGGAGGAGGGGGCCTTGATGGGGAAAGGGGAGCTGATGGGGAGAGGGTGTAACAGTGTTTAAGGTCTTTTAGATACGCCACTGTCACCAATCAGCTTGTCACATTGAGGTCAGAGGTCATCTAGTAAAATCGGTTAGGAATCTTATGAAGTGGGTAAGCAGAAATATTAGATGTACATAAACCGTTGTCAGTCATGATTCTAAACAACAAATGGTACTTACCGTTGGAATTGGTTCAGTTGGGGGCATGTTATATCCAGCGGGGGACTTTTTCTTGCTAGACCCTGTCCCAGAACCTGTAATTCCAGTGGAGTTGGTGGTCATGGTTGTTGTCGATGTCTTTCTCCTTCGTTTCTTTCCTGTTCCTCTTGTGGTTTCTGAAAAACATTTAAAAACTACTGCTTAAATTTCATCAATTTATTCTGCCTTTAAAAGAAAAGGAAATAAAACAGACTGGATAGAATGTATACGGTAACACCAATCAATAAGCCAACCAAATTAACTATGGTAATGATACCTGCTTTAAAAAAAAAAACATTCAAGGCATAGTTAGATTGTTTATGTTTCATACAAAAATACAAATAATAACAATCATAACAAAATATTTCAATATGAATTTTGATAATCAACAATATTGTTGTTAGTAATAATTTAATATAATTTTAAATTATAGTTTTGAAAATTATAACATTTATGAAAAATAATTACTTTCAATAATACTACTACTCTAATAAAATATTTTAATTTTTAAAAAATACAATCAGATCTATATGGTGAAAACCAGACTTTAATTATAACAAAATTATTATATTTTTATTGCACCATGCAAGCAGGCATAAAACATAGCATTTCCTTGTGATTATGAATAACCTTGTGAACTTTAAGCGATGCTAAATTATCATGTTATGTTCATGACATCTACTTTTGAGAGGAGGAAAACAATAAAATTAATGAGATTACATAATGTTACTACTGTAGCATGCTCAAAGGCACAGCCATTAAATGAAGTATTAAGGAAAGCAAAAATAACATTGAGAATTTCAGGATATTTTAGCAGTGGTTTGACTAAAAAAAAAAACAATTACGAAGATGTGGCATGGTGGTTACTTCTTTCACCAAAGATCATGGGTTCAAATCCTACAAAAGTGACAGGATTTTCTTCTCATTCCCACTTTCTCACCATACAATAATGTACTGAACAACCAAATTTATATCTTGACGCACACACTGTATTCATGATTATGAGCACACGCGTGACCGGCATTGTCTGTACAGTACATGTCCCTGTGAGCAGCAAAGTCTTTATTGTACACATCACTATGAGCATGTGTGACAGCCTCAGGCAGTGTCTGTACTGTACACATCACTATGAGCATGTGTGACTGACAGTGTCTGTACTGTACACATCACTATGAGCATGTGTGACTGGCAATGTCTGTACAGTTACATTTCACTATGAGCATGTGTAACTGGCAGTGTCTGTATTGCATGTGCCACTATGAGCATGTGTGACTGGCAATGCCTGTACTGTACACATCACTATGAGCATGTGTAACTGGCAGTGTCTGTACAGTTACATTTCACTATGAGCATGTGTGACTGGCAATGTCTGTACTGTACACATCACTATGAGCATGTGTAATTGGCAGTGTCTGTATTGCATGTGCCACTATGAGCATGTTTGACTGGCAATGTCTGTACTGTACACATCACTATGAGCATGTGTAACTGGCAGTGTCTGTATTGCATGTGCCACTATGAGCATGTGTGACTGGCAATGTCTGTACTGTACACATCACTATGAGCATGTGTAACTGGCAGTGTCTGTATTGCATGTGCCACTATGAGCATGTGTGACTGGCAATGTCTGTATTGTACACATCACTATGAGCATGTGTGACTAGCAGTGTCTGTAGTGCATGTGCCACTATGAACATGTGTGACTAGCAATGTCTGTACTGTACACATCACTATGAGCATTTGTGACTGAAAAAGTTGGTATTGTATGCGTCACTACGAGCATGTGTGACTGGCAGTGTCTGTACTGTGCACATCACTATGAGCATTTGACTGGCAAAGTTGGTACTGTATGCATCACTATGAGAATGTCTGACCAGAAGTGTCTGTTCTGTACTCGTCACTATGAGAATGTGGGACTGGCAGTGTCTGTACTGTACTCGTCACTATGAGCATTTGTGACAGGTAAAGTCGGCACTGTACGTGTCACTATGAGAATGCGTGACTGGCAATGCCTGTATTTACGTGTCACTATCAACATGTGTGACTGGCAATGTCTGTAGTGTATGCATTATTTAGCACATGAGTGACAGAGCTAACTGTCATGCATGTAAGTGGCAATATCTGTACAGTATGACTAACATGAGCAGGTGTGACTGGCAGATTCCGTACTGTATGTATGATTATGATCTAAAGATGTTTGACCGACAGTATAATGAGTACCGTATAAAGTAAACCTAATAGCAAAGAATTAGAAAACAAAATCATATTATCATACTGTACAACAAAAAAGTTAAAAAAATATATGCAATGGTTAGGAAATGTTTCTTTCTGATTTTTTTTACTCTCTCAAAGGCCACTTCATAAAGTTTATTTACAAATCATGAGAATGTTCTGTTAGTAGTCAAATAACTTATAATACCAAGATAGCGCTCCCTGCAATGTACGCGTAACAAATACAAGCATTGATTTTCAGTAAAAAGAAGCATAAAAGGTAACCATTTCTGAGAGAGGGCGTCCTAGTGGTTAACCATGGTTGTTACAGAATTTGCACGCAGAAATTGCGAGATGCGTTATCATTAGTTAACGATTTTTTATTTCCAAGTTGAAAATTAATCACTTTTGTGAGAGAAAGCACTATTATTACAGAATTTGCATGCAGAAATGGCACAGAACGCTATCTTGTTATTATAAGATCTTTGGTAGTAGTGTGAAGCACCCAGAGTGTGCTGCTGGCAGTGATTTGGTCAGGTTAGCTTTAGTGCAAGAAGCTTGTGAAACGGAAAGGAAAAACGATGGATGGAAAATTATTTTACCTTTCTTGATGCGTTCGTTCTCTTTGGCAGGTGCTTTGATATCTGAAAATGGAAGGTAAAGTGCAAGCTACCAATGTCATATTCTCAGGCGTACATGACATGGGCATAGGTCGGTCTAAAGTGTGGGGGTTGGCACCGTTTAGGGAGCTTTCGATTGCATGATGACCGTAAGACCTAAGTGATAATGACGTCACTAAGAAGTCATCTGCACATGTGAGAAAGTTGACTTCTCGTTATCGTCTTGATTCTAGACGCAATTTAGCCCGAATATAATGTTGTAAACATAACTAAGAATTGGCACGGAGGAGGAATCCATTCTAGGGCTAGGTTGTTGAGTAAAATTGAAAACTCCCTATTATGGAAAAAGGATGAGGAGTTGATAAAATCTATCAGTGGATTAAGGTTAAGGATAACAATTACAAAATTTATAATTGCAGTGCTACCCACTGTATAACCTATATAGTGACTAACTCTGAGACACATATAATTATTATTACTATAGTCATCAGTTAAATAGACATCTACATGTGTATATAGTAGATGTCTATTGTATACACATGGTGTATACAATAGATGTCTATTGTATACACATAGTGTATACAATAGACATCTACTGTATACACCCTGTGCAACAATCTATGTTTATATTCACATACAACCAGGGTCACATTATACCCCAGGCTGGAGAGAGACAGATGTATATATGGTGGTATCGTGCAGAAGGACACAACTAATATGACTAGAAACAATTTCTTGTGGTTTGTCTAAAGTTCACAGCATCAAATTAAAAAAAATGCAGGGTACAGTACTGTATTAACTTTTGTCTATTGTTTAACCAGGGAGTTGGTTTAACCATGGAGGAAATATATTAAGAATTTCCTCCATGGTTTAACCATCTATGGTTGTTTATTTCGTTATATAATATGGCCTTATCAAAATAGGATCTGCATGCTTTATATTCCTGAATGAGTTATTTTAGGTTGTGCTTGGGGATTGCTTCCGAGAGATGATAAGATGGCAATGAAGCAGGATGCACTGATAAAGGAATTATGGGTAAGAACAATTGAGGGCAGTATACTAAGTGATATGATGTTTTTGTTGTGAATGACAGAGGGAAGGTGTATACTGTGAGGGATAAGCTAATCTACTGTTGTACCAGATATTTCTAAGTTGGGTGCTGATTACACAGGGTAATGGGGGAAATTAAAACCTATCACGTTGTCAAAGAAGATGACCTTTTAATTATACTATCAATCAATTCTTAATTTCTGTACAGAGATTAAAAGCATGGTCTAATTATGAGGTCTGGGCTAATCAAAGATATACTGCCCATGTTAACCTTATGAACTTTAAAATAAAAGTTAATATTCAAATTTCATACTTTGCATTTTTATATAAGTAGCTTTCATTTAGAGAAGAACAAACAAAATTTTCTCCTACAAATGCAGAAATAAGATGGTTTTATATTATTTTTCATAAACCCTTTTGGCTTGCAATCAATTTGAAACATTTCTGTACTAAAATGTCTGTAAATTGACAAAAACTGACTTGTTTCGAACTGTGTCGTATTGTATTACAATTTATTTCACGCGTATTAATTTTAAATTTAATATTTTCATTACTTTTTTAATGTGGGTTTCAATATCTGACCAATAGCAACATTAATAAGCCTGTAGATATTTAAAAAGCCATAGCATGACTACTGGGCTAGTTAGAGGACATAGGCTAATTATAGGGCTTGATAAAATTTAGAGGCATGGGCTAATGAAAAATAGGACGAGATGTACAAGGGAAGTGTCACATGTGCCATGGGTGCGGAGTGATCAAATTGCAAACACTAAGAGTGAAAATTAGATTAATATACCAATATACCTCTATACATTTTCTTATTATACACTATTAATCATTATATAATCAATGGACATTAAAAAATCTAAGCATTCCAAGAACAAAATTCAAGAATTCGATCAAAAATATTGAGCAAGAAAATGAACATGTATTGTTAAGTATTCTAAATATAGGTGTTGGGGCCTTAAATACCAACCATAAAGCATACCTCAGTAAAAAAAGTACAATTTCTATTAGTTAACTAAAGTTAGGTGAAATTCTAGAACTTGCAGACATTAGCTATGGAAAGGTCTAGGGAGCCAAATGCATGTGGTTCTGTGTGTAAAGCAAGATATATAATGCATATAGGCTGAAGAAGCAGTTATCTTACAGTAATGTTAATGATATTCTAATAAATATAGTAATACAATAATAATAATAACTAAAATTACACCTTTTACACCACACAGTAAAAGCATACCCTCCCTGCGATGCATTTTTTTCTACGGTGGAAAATGTTATAATCTTTGAACATGTACAGTAAATAACAACAGTTGACAAGGGCATTAACGTTGTTAAGTTTCTTGAAAATAATTATATAGGAGTGGAAGGGGAGGAGGTGGGAAAAGAATTACATGTAGAGGGAAATGAACACAATTATTCTCCAATTACGAATATGCTGTACATGGGTAGAGTAAGCAGTGTAATGGATGTGTGATTTTTCCAGTTTCTCTTTTAGGTTGGAAAACTGTAACATCACTATAATGTATTTGTTCGTGAGAATTTTGAAGATGATGTCTCCATCGAACAGGGAAACAAAGTTCAAGACCAAGAACATTCAAAAGTATATAACGTTGATAAATGTTTCAACCTAAACATTTTGGAATCAGTTTTTAAGTGAATCTATTAAGATCACATTGTTTTCAAGCCTACTTTGTTGTTTATAAGATCATTTATCCAAAGATTTCTTCTTATATTGTGAATTGAAGAGGAGGGTGGTTAAGATGCTTGTCTTCCAATCCAAGGACCTGGGTTCAATTCCTGTCATTGTAACAGGATTTTTTTATAACTAACAAAACAACCCCACTCCCTAAGCCTCATCGATGTAGAGCACATTGTGTGTATGTGTCTTGTGAAGGGGTTGCCACATAGAAAAGTGATTTAGTTTTTACTGTTTTGTACTGTATATACTTTGCCCTTATGCCTAAAGTTGTATAACTGTCTAATAAAGAAACTTATTAAAAATGAATTATTTATAGGGTGTATTTTTTCCGAAGGAGTTGAGAAAGTGAAAGTGTTTAACACTAATCAAGCTGTTCCACCAGCAGATGTATTAATTATACATCAAATTAATTAAAATTCTAGTTTCATTTACATCAAACATGCTTCAACTGATTTAGAAACATGTTTACTACAAAATTAAATGAAATTATTTGATCATGTTTATTACATTTAGCTTTATATCAAGTTGTTTAATTAGTTGTCATCAGTAGTTAACTGAATATCCTTGGGCCAAATTTCCTCATGTTATATCCTAAATCAATTTGATACATTTTTTCTAACCTATCACTTGTTTGGATAAATACCAGCTATTTGTTTTCTACTCTATCATCTGATTGGTTAAATTTTTAATTAGTTACTTGAATTAGTTATTTTCTGACTGGCTAAGTTTAACCATGTGACCTGTTTGCTTATCTGGTTATGGATCGTTTCAGTGGCAAATGCGTGCTTACCTGGTGGCGCTACCATTCTTTGCCATTTCTGGAACAACGTTGCTTTGAGGCAATCTCTCGGGCTGAGGTTGTATGCCTTGTGACGTGACATCAACTCTTGCATGGGTTCAAGAATTACACACAGCTAGAAAAAGAGAAAATATTGCAGTTAACCGGGCCTAAGATATACTAAACAGCGAAATCAATCACTTTCATCAGTGGCAAACAAGACAAACATAAACACAAGATACCTTACAATAGACTAAATCTCAATTAAATGAGTCTTGGAGAATGGAGTTGTTTTGGTCATGCCAAGAAGTCTTGTTGTAATGAAAGGAATTGAACCCAGGGCCACCAAGGGATCATAAGGAAAGCATTTTTACCACCAAGCTAATCAACTCCACTCCAATGCCATCACCACTGCCATCCACACATTAGCATCATCTTCTTTATTAATTATTATCATCACTCCAATAAATTAACAAATTTTACTATTTTCCTTCTAATAATTAGAAAACTTTACTACACCACCGATATTGTTTAACCGGTATATTTACAACTGGTAAATGCCGAAAACCAAATTGATAAAATTTGTCTTTATTTATCACTCAAGTAAAATTGACCAGTATTATAGTACTATAGAACTTCTTACTCTGAGATAGTTAAGGGTGAAATGAGTAAGCCCTTGTCTTGTTACATTTTTCGACAGTTGCTCCAACATTGCTGGATCCTAAAAGATCAAATGCAACAAAAAAATTAATTATCAGATTTAATGCATGGAGCAAAATGCACTAATGGAAAAATAGTGCTTGGCTTATACATGGATAGTTGTAACTATCCATAATGAAACACTAATGCACGGTTTGGGATTGAAAAATAATGGCAGTACAATGATGATATCAAAATTGATTATTTATTGTAATAGTATTTTTTATTACATAACCTTGAGGAAAACATTTGCTAATAATAAAATCCCAGGGAATACATTTCAGGGTTGGCACAGTAGCTCAGTTTGGGGAAATACAGAAGTGTAATAATATATTTTCAATTTCAAATTATTTCATAACTTATTTATTTTTTTTAAATTGAACTTTTAAAGGTATTTTAAATATGTTAGAATGATTCATTTAAATGTAATGACAATTATTAAATGTTACTTTGATTTACCTGTACAGATATGACATTACGAGAGATCATCTCAGAATGATTCCTTATTTGGAAATGCCACGACCGTATGCGCATTAAATCATCAAAAGTAAACTCTAATGTTAACCTGCCTTCTGTACAAATCTGCAAGACATAAATAATATTTTATTTTATTATATTTATTTTGATGTAATAAGGTGCAAAAAAAAAAGCAGTGCAAAAAAAAAAAAGCAGTTGGAGTGCCAAGGAGTAGACAAAGCGGTCACAATAAGCCACTGTCGCCAACATGGTGTGCTGCACCAGCAACAAACACATTTACAGAATTGTCAAAACATCAAACATGCTGGATCCTGCACTAATGAAGCAATTGAATAAAAATATTTGGTAAATAATATCCTTGAAGTGTTTTGTATTTATGAACATCATCAAATTCATCAAAACTAATAAAGAAAAGAAAAATATATATGACAATTAAAATTTATTAGACATTATCAGAATTTGTTGACACTTAATTAAAAAAAAAGTCACTCTGCTTCTGTTCCTGAAACTGATGTCCACAGAGACAAGCAAGAATTTAATTGCACTAATTAAATCTGGAAGTAGGTTTTCAATCTACCGTTGCAAACCCTGCGACAGACTTGTTCGTCAGATAACTTGAAGCTAATGAACTTTCAATTTCGAGGGGGTAATGTGTGAAATATTAATAGGTCTAATGGCACAGCAAGGTTCCTTGTTTTTCTGATTCTATTCGGAAATAATAACAACCTGATGAGATAGATATATGTCAAATTTCATGGGTGGTGCCTATCATTGTCTTCTTGAATTCTGATGACTTGGATGTTGTCAATGGCACATTGTCTTAATTAATTTCAATACTTAGATTTTTCAAACAGTACATTTTCTTTTTAAACTCTGATACTTTGGATTTTTCCAATGGCACAATATCTTAATATACTCAATATTTTCCTTCTAAATGTTGATACTTGATATTGTATGGTATTCCTTTTTTCAATAATAGTACATACCTATATGTTATCCATAGTAGCAATGGTCTATGGTCATTTTTAAAAATTGACACTTGGATGTTGTCAATAGTAACAATAATTTTTTATATCTGGTATTCACTGTCCTTTGAAATTTTGGATCAAGAATTATGTTATTGGGACATTGTCTTTTTGAATTCTGGTACCTGGATATCGTCATTCATACTGTACATTGTCTTTTTAAAAAATTCAGCATCTGGATGTTCTCATTGATACATTGTCTCTTTGAATTCTGGTATCTGATGTTGTCGTTGGTATATAGTCTTTTTGAATTCTAGTACTGTACCTGGATGTTGTCATCGGGACATAGTCTTTTTTTAGTTCTGGTACCTGGATGTTGTCAGTGGTACATTGGCTTTTTTCAGTTTTGGTACCTGGATAGGATGTTGTCATCGGGACATTGTTTTTTCAGTTCTAGTACCTGGATGTTGTCAGTGGTACATTGTCTTTTTTCAGTTCTGGTACCTGGATGTTGTCAGCGGTACATTGTCTTTTTCACAGTTCTAGTACATGGAAATTGTCAGTGGTACATTGTCTTTTTAGATTCTGGTACCTGGATGTTGTCAGTGGTACATTGTCTTTTTTCAGTTCTGGTACCTGGGAGTTGTCAGTGGTACATTGTCTTTTACTCAATTCTAACCTGGATGTCTTTCAATCTGGTGCCTGAATGTTGTCAACAGTGCATTGTCTTTTTCAATTCTTGTACCTGCATGGTACTTTCTATTTTTAATTCTGGTACCTGGATGTTGTCAGTAGTGCAGTATTACATTGTCATTTTTCAATTCTGGTACCTGAAGTTGTCAATTTGGTATTTGTTTTCTTTAATTTCATATCATTTCCTAACATATATTTCTTATCTCTTCAATTTATATATTTATTGCTTTGAACAGCAAGTTTACCGGCACTTCAAGGCTGAAGAAGGTGTTACCAGGATACCAAAAACTCTCAAAGCAATAAACAATAACTCTAAAAGGTAAACTTTCTCTTGAACTTCAAATGAAAGAGTTATGTATTACTGTTCATGCTATAATTGTAAGGTTTTTTTTTTAAAGCGCTTAATTTTTTTTGTCTATTAAAACTTTCCATAGTTTAAAATAATAATTTTAACTTAAAAAACAAAAGGTTACACTCAGCAATAAACTTGGTTAGACAAGTTTCTCAAAATTGTCCAAATATATCTGGCATTAACATGCCGACGCCTTTACATTTAGGTGAGAGGATGCAAGTTAATTTCTTTGCCAAGTCACTTATCGCAAAAAATTGTGTTTAAAAAAATTTAATTTTACATTTTTAAATTGAACTATCAATCTTAATTGAACTAATTGCCACCTTAAATCTGTTCCAAGTTTTGATGTTGCTCCCTACATGTTTAATTCCACTTTACAACTAATTCACAACTTCAACATTCAATGGATTATTTCTTTCTAATAAAAATAATAATAAACTACTCATATATTAGCAGTTCTTTTCAACTAACATATTTTTGGCATGTACACAATGAATAAACAAGTGATTGTTTCATATGTTCAAATCCATACTAAATTGTTTATATTCAAACTGAATTGTAAATAATGTTTATAGTTAAAAAATGGTACAAGAGCATACTGTAAACTGTACAGTACTTATACTGTCCATCTTTGTATTCCAAAATGTATGTAAATATACAATGTAAATACTAGTATTAAAAATGTAAATATAAAAAATGGCAGAAATATATTTGATAATAGATTACTGTAAAACCTACATGCTTATTATTATATGCATATGAAATTCATTGCATCTGGAAATCTTTTGCAACACAAGCTGACTTTATATAACTAAAAAGTTATTGTATGATTTTTTTTACCAAACTTAAATTTTTCTAAAGTTTCTAAAGGGAAGATGTAACCATTATTAATAATCATCTTGTCACACCTATTTAAATGTCGAGAAGCTTTAAAAACACATTCTTTGAAAAATAATCTCTACAGAACTTCATTTGGAAACAATTCCCCCTCTCAAATGATTGTGTAAAAAAGACTACTGTAATAGAAACAACAAACAACAATAGATCAAAAAGTTTTACTACGGTCATCTATACCTTTTGACAATTAGTTTTGTTTGTGCTTTACATTTACAGACAGGTATATAAAAAATAAAGGTCCTAATTGATGGCCCTCAAAAATCCTCTGAACAATAAACTGTAGCATTGTGTTTATTTGAATAAATATGTTAATTCCACAAAAAGATATTATACATGCCTTAAACAGATCTCAATTTCTTGTCTAATAAATTGCTTCGAAGCTGCTATTGTACAGGATCAAGTATGTAATCCCAAAAGGATGCCCACATCATTGGACAGTTTAATGCATAGCAAGAAATCTCAACATAACATAATTATTTGATTTAAAACACTGTCCTAAACCAGTGTTAACAATTAGTGTGTTATACCCAAAGGCGGATACATTCACATGTTGGAATTTCGCTAAACATATTTCTGACTTAAGTCAAATTGATAAATACCCTCACAAACGCCTGCATTATTCATCAAGTCTTATGACATGCGTAACAAACATCCCAAAAGACAATTTAACAAGAAAGTAAATGGTTCCTGTTTTCGGTCAAACATTGATCAGATTAAATTGAATGACAAAAATTGAATAAGCTTGGGATTTAAAATGGGTGGGTGATCCTAACCTAGGGTAGTTAAAAAACAAGCAACAATTCAACAAGTTGTTACAACAGGGCCAAAATGAAAGAATCTACAGATTTTAAAGAGGTGGAACATATTATATGTAATTTAGCACTTAGATTGTTTTTCAATGGGTGGGTGATCCTAACAAGCAACAATCCCACAAGTTGTTTCAACACAGCGAAAATGAAAGAATTTTAGAGAGGTGGAACATGTTAATGTAATTTAGCAGTTAGATTGTTGAAAATAGGAATGCGAAAAATAAAGACAAAATATGAATTTATTTTCACATTATTCAATACTTTTAACGGACTTCAATACAACTACTCTATAGTGCACCATCGCCACACCCCTCCCCCTACCCAGCCAAATTAACGAGGCATGTTTACAAAAGCAAAATGTTTATAAAAAAAAAGTTGGTATACACTCTAATACTCCTGTCTTATTCTTCTAAATCTCATAATCAGTACAATTTCCAAATTATATGTTACAATGATACCTAATCCATAATTCACCAAAAATCATGCAAGATTGTAGTGAAATGTAGTAAATGTAGTTGGATTCATATAGTTGCTTTATACCAAAACAGTCTCAAAGTGCTCATACAGTAACTTGCTTTTCAAACATTTTACATCTTTTTATGATTCCAGCTGATTCTTCAATAAAGGCTATCAATATTTGGGTACACTACACGTACTAAGGCTTGGCCATTTTCACAAAGGATGTATATTCGACTTTTCAATCTGATGGTTAGTGAGGTGAAAGTTAGTGTACTGTAGTTCACAAACCAAGAAGGGTCGCATTGGAAAAGGGAATCTTCTTTCTTTCCTAATTGTAGAATAATGTTTAAAACTCATACTGTGCAAAAAAATATGATTTTTAGAAGATAGAAACAAAAAAAAAATCATAAAAAATATACCTGTAGGAAACAATTACAAACAGTATTTTCAGTAATATAAAGATAGTGATAATTAATCACTATCGATACTTTTTGCTGACACCTTGCATTTTTAACTAACATTAACATAGTAAGAACATTTTTAAATGTTTCTGGCTAATTTCAGAAGGACACAACATTCACGCCACCGAAAATAAGCAACAAAACAGTTTCATTATCACAGGAAACTCATAATCAGTATGTGCTACCTAATCATGAAATATGCAAAATCAAACATTAATTAAATAAATATATGGGGCACAAATCCGAACATGGAACGAGGTATTAAGTACTGTAGTTTAGGTTAAGTCAATTCTTTGCACATATTGTGGCCAATGAAATAAAATCTCTTCATTACATGTGGAAGTATTTTCAATTTTTAACAAAATTTCAAGTGTTTTTTTATTACTACACTTTAACAATACCCAGTAACCTATATTATATAACAGATGTATCAAGGAGGTACAGTATTCTTCCACAAGACCATTTTTTGAACAGACTATAAACAAACTTAACCATAAATTACTGTCATCACCTAAAACTACTGAAACAAATCTTTGACAATAAAAAAGTAATACATTAAAAAAAAAGATTAAAAAGCAATTAGGTTAAAAAAAAGGTGATGACATAATATAATCAATTCAAGAATTGTCTACGGTACAATTTTGACTCATTTTTTTAAACACTTGGTTATAAAAAGTTTAAAAGCATAATTATTTTCATTCAAAATATACTGCTGCAACCAAAATGAAATAGAACTTCGAACACTAAAAATAAACACAAGTTATCAACTTTTAATACGTCACAGATTTTAAAAAATGTTGTTAATGATTTACAGACATTTTACTACAAAAATCCTTAAAATTTGAAGGTAAACTGTAATAGTAAATTAATGGTATACTGCGAAGACTAGAAATGGTATTGAGTAACCATCCATTGAAAACAAATTCTTGATGTACCGTATCTTTCAGCTTTTTTTTCAATTTAATTTAATTTAATTTCTTTGAAAGCTAACAGTAATATTAATATATTAATAACAAAAAAAAATTAACAACAATTTAATTAATTTTTTTAGTCAAGTTTATAATAAATTCAACCTTATACATTAAATCAAATATTTCTATAGCTTTTAAAACATTATGAGTCACATGTATAACTGCACACAAATTTGTTTTAACAACTTTTGCATTGGTTATATGACAATCCGTATTGTAGCATTGATAAAGTTTTAATTTAATTGGATAATACCAAAAATTATATTCGTTTTTTACATAACTTTTTACAAAGTGCATGTGTGAAATGTAATATGACTTGATTGCAAACGGAATATAAAGATAATGATAGTAGAGTAAGTAGAGTAGTCAAGGTTTGTATTGCGCCTCAGTTATTTCACAACGTCCAAATAAATTTGAGCTGATTGCTAGCACTTGAACGACTTCCGAAAGGATATTAAAAGAATCTCAGGACAAACATGTTAGCTACTAGATAAATCTCGGGGGAAATACGAGTTAAGACTACCGAGTTACTCCAAAATAATTGAGGGTGTTTTTTTTTTTTTAGGTGAGAGGGGAAATTTCTGATACTGTGAAAGACTTGTGAGTGATGGAACCTAGCTGACTCACCTTGGTTTTTTTTACAATGAAATTAAGTGATTCGTAAATGTTTCCACACAAGTAGTTATCATAGGTCACCACCTTTACTCTGAGGCAACGAATATGTGTCCAAGCTGGTAAAAATAAAAATAGACTGACAATATTTCGGGCCTAACCCTGGACACACTATCAAATTAATATGAAGCAGGGAAGATGCTTAGAAGCTAAGTATTACCTGCCCAAATATGGAAATTGCCAGAAAGTGCATCACAGATAGAGATGTCAATTTGAACATTTGGGTTGTCAAAGCCATTATTCAACCTGGCAATCAAACACAGTTTTGTTATTTTCCTTTTAAAAAATTCATAGAAAATGAATTTTTTAAAAGGAAAATAACAAAACTGGAGATTGATTGCAATTGAAGGTTTGTTCTCAAAATTTCGAATCAATTAAATGCATTTTTGTCAAATAATTTATCTATTAACTAAATTAATTTGAGTTAACAAATTTTACAAATATTTAGTTTTTTCCAAATCAAAATTTCATATCAAAATTTTAATTTTTCAGTTTTTTTTTCAAAGTTGTTGGTTTTAATAAATACAATAAATAAATAAAAAATGTGCATCAAAAGTTAACAAAATATAATCTTTTGTTACTATGCTTAAACTACATATATTGAATATTCATGTTAAGGGTTTGGTTATGCTTGTGTGTTTTAATAATTTTTCTTGGGATCTCTTTTTTTCAAAGTTGTTGGTTTTAATAAATATCATAAAATATATAATGTTCAATGCATCAAAATTTAACATCTTTTGTTACTAGGCTTAAACTCTATAAATTGAATATTCATGTTCAGGGATTGGTTATGCTCATGTGGTTTAATCATTTTTTTTTCAAAGCTATTTTTACAAATATAATAAAATGAAAATACTGTAGGTACATCAAATTTTCACAAAATACCATCTTTTGTTACTATGCCTCAACTCTATACTGAAATACTTGTTCAGAGATTGGTGTATGCTCATGTGTAACACAAAATGTTTGCATATTTGTATATTTTAATAGTTTGTGTATAGTACAATTCTATACTCATAATATAATCATATTTAGTTACTTTGTATCTCATTAACATAAGAACCAATGGCATGTACATACCTGTTAAATGCTACAAGTGTAAATGCAACTTATTACTGTAAAAGCTGCACCATGGATTGAAGAAAGTACAAAGATAGTCTGCATATGCTAGAGTAACTGCCAGATTATATATTAATGATCTTCACAAAGAGTTAGCAATGAATTTCATATGGACTGTTAAATAGCAAGTTTAAACAATTATCAAAAAAAGGCATTGCAAGCTGTAATAACTACTGTATACGTTCCCATCATCCAATTACGAATTTATCAAATCAAGTGCAAGAAATTATGTTTCTCCCTTGGCAAAAATACATAGACTTTATTCTACTGTGCTTTAAAAAAATATACGCTCATAAAATTGGGGTGTGGCCTTCCCTTCTCAATTAAGTATGCAGAAAAACAGTTCTATTATTGATGGCAAATAAGGGTTGTGCCAGCACTTATCGACTCTGAACACCGCGCTGTGTAAGGAAAAGCCATCAGAAGAACAATTAGTAGCCTAAGTGGTCTAAATTAGAATCCAACTCTTTGGGTTACATAGCCTATAATTTGTGGTTTTCCTGTTATGTATGGCCTCCTAGACTCCAAGGCTGGTACTAAACTATTAATATTTAAGTTTTAAACACTGTTTCTTTGCCCCTTCATTGCCCCTTAGTTTGTCCCCATCCCATTTGCTACAGTTTACGCAACATTCAATTTCTCTGAGTTCAGAAATAAATTCAATCCCAGAACCTACTGTACAACTGCACATTAAAAAAGAAACTCATTACGTACGGAATAGTAATAAAGAACAATAAAAAAGAAGGGAACAAATTATGTAGGCATCATTTTTTTAAGGTATACTTTTATTATAAGTGAGAATTAATGAAACAGAGACAAAAAATTGATTCAGTTTTTAGTTTATGCTTGTGCCATGAAAAAGTTAGCAAACCACTGATGAATACGATGATGAAGATGATGATGAAGGTGATGATGAAGATGATGGGAAAGAAGATGATGATGAAAATAATGGTGAAGTAGATGATGATGCAGATGATGATGATGATGATGTTGATGATGATGATGATTATGATGATGATGATCAATGATGATGATAAAATATATGATGATGATGGTGATGACGATGATGAATATGATGATGAAGATAATGATAAAGATGATACTGATGATGATGATGGTGAAGGTGATAAGGATAATGATAATGATGTTGATGACACATAAAAGGTAAAGAAATGGGGATGAAGATGATTAGTATGCATGACGATAGTGATGTGATGATGACGTGGATTATGGTGATCATAATAAAAATAGATATAGAAAAAAAAGATAATTCTGGTGATGATGATGATGATGATGATGATGATGATAAAATAATGACAGAAAGGAAACAAATAATGACAACAAAAATATAACGGTGATGATGTTAAATAATAATTATTGTATAGAAAATGTTGTGAAATATTCTTAATTAACAGAAGACCTACACACTAACAATCATTTGGCTGTTGTACAAGTTCAAAACTTGATTAAAAATGTTAGCTACTACTGTTGCAATATCTAGGTCTTAAAAGGCCCAGATTTTATTGAGGAAATAACTGTCCAATATTTTTAGCATGCAATATTCTTACAATTAAAATATCAACAACTAAATTACACGCATTGCCAGTAGCTATTAGTCTGTTTACAAATTTCGCTAGGTTATTCAACTTTATGAAATTCTCTTCTAGAAGTACTTTGAAGTAGTTATATGATGACGGAGAAAAAACAGAAAGTGACGACAGCTGATAGAAAAGCTGAGGGGCGAATAAACAGTTTATGGAACAGCTAAGTCTAATAATCAAACTATATTAAAGTGGAGAGTGCAAATAGCATGGTCAGTTGTACTTGCCCAGGGTTAATAACAATAATTTCATATAAAAAACACCAGAATTTTATATTCACGAATAACAACAACTGCACTTCTCACATCCAAGTCATAAATACTGTACGTAAAGATAATTTTACAACCAATATTCTCATCTAGAAGTACTTTGAAGTAGTTATATGATGATGGAGAAAAAACAGAAGGTGACAACAGCTGATGGAAAAGCTGAAGGGTGGGTAAACAGTTAATGAAATAACTAAGGTTAATATACAATTTATTAAAGCGGAGAGTGCACAGTAGCTTCGTCAGTCATGCTTGCGCAGGGTTCAAAAGTTTTCTTATTAATCTTGCATAGAAAAGATTTTTTTAAATATTTACTGTACACTGAATTTGTCACAAATTCCAACTAAATTTTAAGCTATTCGTAATTAGACAAAAGGTGGATTCAGATTCTGTGAAAGCCAACCACAAATAAATTCTACGACCATTTATTTTTACAATCAAAATATGATTCAAAGAATTTTACAAACATGTATTATACAAAATCTGGACAACATGGGTTCGATTTCAACCTAAATCACTTGCCAGATTTTTTCGTATGTGTTTGAGGAATATAGTGAACATTCAGTATAACATGTCAGGCAGGGAAAAACATATTCTTATTACTATCTCACTATTTATTTATTTTTGTTTATTTCTTTCATAATTTGTTTATTATTTAAAAGAAAGTAAACTTGCCAATTTGGGACTCAGGGCGTGAAGAACTTTGTTTTTACTGTTTAAATTTTGGTATCACAGGATATGGGCCTAGGGAATCTAGATAGAAGAGGAAGGCAAGCATCTTAACCACCAAGAACAGCAATCTTTTATAAGGCCTACTATTCATTAATATATATTCTTTAATTATAATAATTATAATATTACATCCAAATAATATTTAGTATATCATTAAAAAAAAATGTATTTTCCTGTGCATTACATATTAAAAATGTATTTTTCTGTTTTACGCTAGGAATGAAATTTCTTAAAAGTAAAAGGGACTGAAATTTACTTTCATAATGTTGAAAGTAAACGTGACATTTGTCATGGGAAAATTGATCAACCTAAGTTAGACAAACAAGCATGAAAAGAACATAAACAAACATGTCTAGACTGAGCGTACCCCTACTAGATGACTCCGAGGCCCCTTGTTATTATGTTTACTTTTTTTATATAAGCACAACAGTAACTATTTTCTACAGGTGATAAATTACATATCTGTGGATAGTATTACTAAGGTGAAATCCTTTGAGGTACCGAAAAATTATTAATCAAATAAGTAGTTATTATCATAAAATAACATGGTTATTTTCTTGTGCGTAAAGGAGATCCGCGAAGATGGAGAAATTTAATTAATAACCATATTCAGAGAGAAAAATAAGGTTATACATAATGAATTGAAACATAAGTCACGCAATATCAAGGGTAGGTAATTTCATTTGGGAAGGACAGACTGCGGTTGCTATGAAAGTCACAACATCCCTTCCACACACAATACAGAAGAACACGCACACATGCAAAATAAGGCCGGGTAGATAGATTTTTAATAAGGTGAAAATTGAGGGGATGGGGGAATAAGGGTAGCCACCTTTTTTTTTAAGCACACATTTATTCACACACATGCACACTCTAATAATCACAATCATAATAAAGAGTAAAGTACATGTTAGGGGTCATTCAAGTATTATGTAACACAGAGGGAGGTGGGGGTATAGTGGAAACTGTTACAGTGTGTGACATAGGGGTGGGGGATGTTGCTTGAAGTGTTACATAACAAAATTAATTTTCATGGGAAGAGAAGAAATATTAAATATTCAAACTTGTATGATATTACTTTATTGAAACATATTACATCAGTGTAATAAAATGTAATGTAACACAGATGTGTTGAATTTGTGAAATCAATAAACAATGAAGTTACATCTACCATATCAAAAAATAACAAAACATCCTACAAATTTGTAGTGTAGGACAAATTTGTAGTGGAGGACATTTATCCTGATACTTAATGTTGTTCATCTGATTTTATTAAAAAAGTCAATATTTGCCAAAAAATGTGTTACATACAGTAATACTTGAATGACCCCTTATTGCAGAAAGTATGGGGAGGGAGATTGGCAGAAGGTCTAGCATGTTTTCATATTTTTTGGAGGTGGTACTGCAGATTGGAGTAGAATTTTTTTCAAATACACACATACACTCCAAGGCACACACATGTCAAGATACAACAGACTGGCCTGAAATAAATTCAGTATTCCTTTGAAATTTGGCAGTAGGAGGGCATAAAAAAATCATTGGTATGTCCATCATATTTTTTTTTTCTATTTTCCTATTTAAAAAAAAAATATATATATATACTGTCTCTTATACACATCTAGATGTGTATAAGAGACAGGTATTATACACATCTCATGGTTAATAATTATTTTTTTAAATAATAACTCTTTCCCCACCCCTCCTCCTAAAAGTTATAAAACACATTGATAAATATTTTAACTATTAAGGTTTACAGTGTAAGTCAGCCCTAAAATATCAAATATTACCACATGATTTTGGCAAGTAATAGCTGCAATATTTATAATGGAAATTAACTATTATAGTTTATTATTATTATGACACGACATTGGTAATCAATTGCTTTAATTTTTCTGAAATCTTGGCATGTGTAAAAAAACAGAAAGAAATCTGCTGATGTAAAAATGTTATTCCATAATTTTTTTTCCCAAAAAAAATGAAGAAAACTATCAATACAGTATGAAGATGTTAAGTTGTGCAGCTACTCCATGCATCTCAACTTTTTAACAGTACTTTACTAGATGAAAATTTTAAAATTTTCTAATTCAGATTTTTTTTAAATTAATTATTCTGAATTTGAATGTTCAAATATTGTGTTTCTAACTATCACTTTTTTAAAAGGATCTATATGTGCAATAATTTAATCATTAATTATTCTGAATTTGAATGTATATATATATATATATATATATATATATATTTTAAACTCTTTTCTATAATCAGTATTTAATGTATGTGCAACTATTTTATATATTTATCCTTTCGTATCATCAAAATAATGTATTTTCATTTATAATAAAATACAATTAAAATTGAATTGAACACTACTACTTTTTCCAAATTCCAAATGAAAAAGAAAAATCTTATTCAGTATGAAGAAGCAAAATAGTTCAGATTATTTTTTGAAGGGCTTACAAGATGAAATAGCAAATCCCAAATTCATTTTTTAGGTATTTTTAAAAGACTTTAAACTTAAAAAAAAAAAAAAAAAAAAAAAATCTGAACAGTAGTTTTAGCAATTATTGCAACATAACTTCTCTGTTATGATATGTATTAATCAAACCACCATTATTTAATATTTTATTTAGACTTGTTTATAGTTTGAAATTTGTTTTTTGGGTTAGACCACTCTGAACTCCTATTCTCCTATCCAAAATAAGAAACTAAAAAACAACATCGAAAATAGGAGTGCACGGTAATTGCACCTAGAAGCGCAGGAGGTGGATATTGCACGTTCATTTACCGGTGGATAAGATGTTAATAAGAGGAAACGAAATGGCTGCCCTACCCATGCATGTGTTTACCATTCCACAGAGATAATCTGCATTGGTTTTCCTCTACGGTGCGCCCTCATTACAGCCCTCCAACCCCACTATGGGATGAACTGTCAAACAAGGTTGCAGTTGAAATAGTCAAGAAAATAGGATGTCTGTGTAAAGCTATCGTTTAGGGCAAATGATACTAACACCTCAAAGTGATAGATAATTTTTTTTTTTTTTTTATAGAAATTAAGAAAATGTGCTTTGAAAAAATCAATTGATTTATTATGCTAAAGGAGTAAATTAGTTGAAAAATTAATTTTTATTTACACCTGAAACGATTTATAATGTTGTACAGTAGCTGTAATTTTGTAAGTTTCAATTTTAAATGTTAAGAAAAAAAATTGATGCGAGTACAATATATCATTCATAAATTATTTTTGTTATATTAATATTGTATGAATTAAACA
Source organism: Anneissia japonica (assembly GCF_011630105.1). Taxonomy (NCBI): domain Eukaryota; kingdom Metazoa; phylum Echinodermata; class Crinoidea; order Comatulida; family Comatulidae; genus Anneissia; species Anneissia japonica. Next base: position 256,550 of record NW_022685220.1, read on the forward strand.
ATAGTTTAAATATTAATATTACTAACAATAATATTGATTAATAATCATAAACTAACTTTTAATAACATAAACTAAATAAAACCATAAGCACAAGATATTATATATAGACTCTATTCGTTAATATAAAATCATCTAAAAGTTTATTTTCAAAAATGAACAGAGATTGGTTTATTATTATTTTGTTATCCATGGTAACTGTTGTCATGACAAAATCATGGCTCATAGTTGCAGCTGCTCTCAGAATATCATAATGAATAGCAGTTGCTGAGTCAAATCTATGTATCACTCTTACACATCAATCAACTATTAAACAGTGAATAATAATTTAATATTAGAATTAGTATACAGTACAGAGAAGGCTTGGCAGTGTTGGGGCCTACACAGTAACTACTCACTAATATGGAATGTACAAGGCACTGTCAAATCAATCAAGACGCATTAGCAAGTAGTCACCTCTCAGTCGCTGAAAATAAACCAACGTGAGTATTTTGTGCAGAGTCACATGTGTTTGGCCGGATCTGCTCAGCAGCCAATGTGGGACTCGTTGCTTAATAGAACGCTTCCACATCCGACAGGGTCACATGTCGAGTGCAATGCGCAGGAGGACGCACATTTTGCAGCTCGCTATGATAACCTCGCTGCAAACTTTCTCTGAGCACTTCCGTATAAGATTGAGTTTAATTTATAATTTGTTGAATCAATTTGCTGAACTGCGAGTCTAACATGTAGTTGAATGCTAAGCTAAACAAGTTTTAATGTATAACGGTAAACAAGCAAGTCACATGATTTAAACAGTTCCGCCTGATGAAGAGAATTTAAAGCTTATTTGCCATGAAGTAATTAATTCTAATTAAAAATTGGAGCCAATGATTATTAAATATTTTTCCAGAAAGTTACTTTATTTATATATCAAACAGAAAATTGTCCTTGACTAGTTTATTACTTTGGCTTTTAATTTCTTTTTTATCTATTAAAGGAATCAATTTTTTTTTTTTTTATCTATTAAAGGAATCAATTTTTTTTTTTTAACCTTGCATTTTCGTTATATACTTTATAGAATATTAGAAGGGCCAATCCAGTCAAAATTATTTGGATTCCCTGATGCACAGGAGTGATAAAGTTTGGAATCTGTTAGAGAAAAATCCAGTAGTTTTGCTGAGGATTCAAAACGCAAGTGCACAGGAAAAATACCATCACCCAACATATAGCTGCTTAAGCATTCTTTCTGATACTGTACATATTTCAACTCCCACCCACCTTTCAGCCTTAGACTATTTCTTAACTGTCTTTGCTATGTAAATTATAATCATTTCTAACATGTTAGTAAAGATTTCTTCTATTACTTTTGCTCTTAAAAATTATACACGTCATCCGTGAAAGGGCAAATGTGTATTTTGTTTCTTTGTTGAAACAACCTAGGTAAGGTCTGGAATATGATTCATAATGGCGAGTTTGGGAGGAAACTATATTTTGTATATTTTGCATGCCAGTTGTACGTTATATACTGTAAATGTTATTAATTGCCATCTTGTACAATTTAAAAACCAAACATTATTTATTAGAACCCGCTTAATCCATCCCTAAGGTAAATATCATAATTTCAATAAATTTAAATTTACTATATTTTTAGGTGGATTTAAATGAATCAGTTTTCATATTTTAAGGAATGGCACTTAGCCAAATGACCAATAGTACACATGGTGTCAATTAGAGTGAAAATGTTAATATTATATTTTCACTGTAATTAATTACATTTTAACTGTAAATAATTACATTTTCACTGTAATTCTTTTAACTGTAATCACATTTTCTTTTTAATATTACATTTTCACTGCAATTGATTACATTTTCACTTTAATTGATTATAATTTCACTGTAGTGTAATTGATTACATTTTCACTGTAATTGATTACATTTTCACTGTAATTGACCGCAGGCCTGATACATATTCCCAGGTATAACCTTAACCATTAAATGTTACCTCTACAGTGTTTATAGTATACAGTTGTTCTTGGTATAAGTCATTTAAAATCTGACTGTAGTACTGTGGTCCAACATATCATCGATCTCATCACGAACTAACACAATCAAAGTAGATTGTGTTAGTTCGTGAAATCACAGTAGCGCGTCAAAACGAGCACGTATTGGTTGTCAGGCACTTTCGTATTCTTTATCACTCAAAAAGTCTGTAACAACAACAGCGCATATTTTGACGCGCTTTTGTGATTTCACGAACTAACACAATCTAATTTTATTGTGTTAGTTCGTGATGTGAGCGACGATATGGGGCTTGGCAAGCCAAGACCAGCATCAGTGTCGAAAACAAGGAAATTGACTTTTTAAAATATTCTCTAAATTATAATAAGTTTCAAAGTGATAGGCCATCTGGAATCGACTTTCTATTGCCAAAGGATGAGTAAAAGTATTACAGTTTCTCTGTACTAAAGTATAGAATACTGCTACATTCTTATGTTAATTACTCAGTTTAACATTTAGCAACAATAAGATGGCAAACCTTATATATTTACGATTGAAAACTTTGCCTATTTTGAATCAACTAAATCTGTCTATCTTAAGACTATCTTGTTTTGTTTTTTTTAGTCTTATTATTACACCATGGTCATTTGTGTATAATTTCGCATGAATTATGCACAAAACAAATTTGTTGATTGCTTTTAGAGGTCATTAAAACTTGGGCGTAGCAGGATATAATTTTTCTGCTAGGAAGTTTCAACTTTAGCAACATTAACTTAAAAACTCTTCACAAAACAAAACGTGCTCGCATTCTCATTACTTTCACTTTTGACTTCCCTCATCAACCCCCCACCAAATTCGACGTAAACAATTTCATATAAAAAACATCCATCCATTTTATAATGAAGTAATTTATAATGTAGAAAAATAATGCTTTCACCTTCACAAGGTAAAGGGGTGAGAGGGAGAAAAAACTATCCCCAACTGGTCTTTCCACTCTCCAAGAAAAGAAACTCCCTTCTTCGGTAATATTAAACCTAATGTATAGAGAAAATTTATGCGAACTAAAAAACAACAATGCTTTCTGTGAAGTGTATTAGAGAATAAGGAAAAGGCTTCCTGCCCTTTAACAATGGATGCTACGATATAGATAAGAAAGAGGAAATTCCTTCTTCTTCCTACAGATTATAGAAACAATGATTACACAACCGGGTAAATGATGAACAGAAAAAAATAATAAAATTATTCAAATCATATTATTGAAAATGATATAAAATCAAAATGATAACAAGGGAGGGGATGAGATGATTATGTGGGTTATGACAAGTTTCGACGTAGCCATTAAAACATGTCCCACTGAGCACGCCCAGAACTATTTCCTCATCAATTTATTTCAAGGATATTAATCGTGTAGCGTGTCTGGCTGGCGTAGCGGCAGGATTACTAAAGAGAAAAATATATAAACAACACGTGTAGCGAGCCTTAAGGCAGACCTGGATATCGTGACCCAATTTCACGAGAATAAATCAGTACGCTCATTCAACATCTTCATATATTACAGATATATGTTTGTGTGAATTCTATGTGTAATTTAACCATAATTAGAACGAGAAATAATATTTACTCTGTCACCAAATTCTATTTCTGAATAACAAAATTGTTTCCATTTCTTTCTCACTGTAGAGGTGAGAGATTCAATGATGTTCTGCATTATACAGTAGTTTCATTTGAATCATGAATATTAGTGTATATCTATAGTATTCTTGGTGTTATAATTGCCAGCATTAAATATTTGAATACATGATATTTTTAGAGGTAAAGAGGAAAAAAATATAATAAAAAAGATATATTATTCATACACTTGAATACTACTACAATACTACTACAATAATACAGAATACTAAACACTAACAAAATACAGCAGAAAACAAGGTAAACATCACACATGCCCACTCCACCCCACACCCTCCCCTCCCCATGTGTATGCAAATATCTCCTTACATACATCTCATGTTTATAGAATACAGTATATTATTATATAGGCAGATATTACATAGAAAATAGTGACAATAATATTTTACCAACTAAAACCAACAAATCAATGTTTCATTCTGCTCTATAGACTTGGTTTGTTAATTAATTAAAAGCATTTTAAATGGTAATTGGGTAAACATTTTATTCTTCAATTTTGTTTCCATTAATTTGTATGTATGACTAGAATGACCCCCTTCGAAGGATCCCCAAGGAGAAAAAAGGAATCTTTTAATTAAAATACAATTTCTTTCACATGCAATAAGTGCATGTGCCAATTACAAGATAGATGAAAACAAATTTTGTTCCAAGGTTGAGGGAGTGAAGTACATTTAGCCAGAGAAAAAAAAATCCAGGGCTAAAATTAGCAAAAAAAAAAATTATTTTAAATCTGCCTTATATATCTTGGAATAATCATTAATTAATCATTCATACCTTGAAATGGGGCTTGCCATGCCAAAAACAGAATCAGTAATCAAAAATAAGAAAATTTAATTTTAATATTTTCTTCATTAGGCGAGACGTTTTTTTATTGTTTTGCAAACTTTTTTTTTTAAAGATCATCAGAGAGCTGAAAAAAAAAATGTTTGTTTTCTTATAGAAAATGGTTTACCAAAAACATCCTGAAGGAGGAGAAAAAGAAAATAAAATGTTATCGTTGAATGTAAACAGTGTAGTAATGAAATGATGGTTAAATGCTTTAAATTCATAGAAATATCTTATTTTTGGTGATTGCAGGACAGCGGCTGGAGTGATAAAAATAAAGAAATACTTTCATTTTTTTCTGAAATTTCCATTTTTTCGTGGCAGAGGGTGCGCTGATTAGCCAAAAATAAAATTATATTTTTATTTGAAATCATCATTATTGGCGGGCGGCAGGATCACTAAACAAGGTATAAAAAAAGTAAGGCTTCTCTGTTCTAGAAGTATACAATATTGCCACATTCTTATGCTAATTACTCAGCACACTAGTTTTGGGATGTCAAGACTCATTAATACATTACAAAATCTCTCTTTAATTTTAAGATGAGAAAATAAATTTAAGATAGATATTTTTGTCTTATACTGAAACAAACAAAACAGTAAGGCCTACCAAATTAGAATCAGAAGTGTAATCAGGCCCACAACACAGGTTAATGGTTCACCTAAAAAGGCCTGGATTTTACCTGGCAACAAGCCAACAGAAAAATTAGGCCTAAAATTGTGACATAACGTAATTGAGACGAGTTTTGGATAATGTTCAATAAAATACCTTACTCTTGAATATTATAAAAAGTCTGAGTTCTTCTTTGTAGACCTTTGTTTTGTTGTTTTTAATGTTTATAGCATAAACATTAAAAATCACTAAATACTTTTCTCGCTGACGAGAAATTATGAATCTGAAAGCCATGATGGCATACTCTTACGTTTGTACTCACTTTTACAATTAGAAAAATTGAATTGATATACTAATTGTTAGTAGCTATAACACATACATTTTTTTTTTCTAAAGTTCATACTTGCTGGATGCATTTTTTTTTTTTTTTTTTTTTTGTAATGCAATGTAGTTTTTGTAGAATTAGCACTTTATACCGAAGCCTCAAAGCATTTTAAGTGTGGACTAGCTTGTACAACAACTTCCTTCTTCCTACCTCCTAAGGGTCACTTCTAGTAATTCTTCTTCTGGTAATCAAAGTAGTTTGATTATGTCCACCTTATCATTTTTGTTTTTGGACCTATTTCTACAAATGAGAACGAACCGTTCTTACTGAAAGAACCGTTCTTTTTTAAAAACGGTTCTTTGTGGCAGTAAAAACACAGCCAACAAAAAAGAACCGTTCATTTTGGCGTCCCAAATAATGGTTCTTGGAATGTCAAAGAACCGTTTAACCACCAGAAACTCTTCCATTTTGAATCGAAATGCAGTTGCAACACGGTACTTATCTTGGTATTCAAATTATTAACCAATGAAAAGAAAAACTGTTTCTATCTCAGTTTTCAGTAGAAACACAACAAAGCAATTTTCTGGCTGAGATTAATGTAGGCTTTAGCCGAGATTGATAAAGGTCATCCCAGGTATTTTATAGGATTTTAACCGAGCACCCAATGTTAGAAAGGCATCTTCACCACCAACATGCTCCTTTTGTTCAGCACTTACCTTAGTACTCATTGGCTTGGCGTGATATGTCACCATCGTCGTCTGTTCACAATCTAATGTGATGCTTGTGTTGTGGAAAGATTCCTTTGAGTGTTTTAAAACATAGTACGCATCGGTCACGCCACCCTCAAAGATGCTGCGAAAATAACGAGGGATCAGGGTCCTACCGATAGCTGAAAATGAGGAAATAGAGAAAAAGGAAGCAGAATTGTTAAAAATTAGTTTTAAAATAAATATATATGAAACATTTAGTAAAATATTAAATAACTGAAAAACTGTCGCTAATTAATAGTGAATGTTATGGTATAATAATGGTAAAAATGACAGAAAATATGATATTAAATTTTCATTCACATTTATGTTCATAGTTGCGCCTTTCTTTGCAGATACAAAGGAAGCGCTTCTGTCTCTGGTCACTGGATTCACATGCAAAAGTGTTGCTGCTGTAGTCAGCGCACGAGCAAGCAACCCCACCAGGAACCAATTTATACTCCTAGGTTTACTGACGATGAAAATGATGTCAATGATCATGATAACCATGATAATAGTGTTGGTTATGACAATGATGATGTAAATTATGTTGATAATATAATATACATCAATATATGCAGATGAGGATGGTGATGATAATTCGTAGACGACAAACGATGGTGCAGATGTTGATGTTGATAATGGTGATTTTAAATGTGGTTATAGTATTAACTGTGGTAAAAATGAAATGATGATGATTATGATGAAGAATTGATAATGATGATGATATTGGTTATGATGATGATGATGATGATAATAGTGACAACGATGAGGATGATGGTGATGATGACGATGATAATGATGATATCCCTTCTTACTGTATCTTTTTGGTCCATCTTCAAGACAGAAGGATAAGGTCAATGTGGCATCATCCTCAAAGAATTCTGTTGCAAAAGCATCCCACCATAAGTTATCACTGTCCTGCAGAGAAACATATAATTCCAAAAATGTAAACAGTAGTTGACTACATTTTAACATTGTCTCTAAAACTTGCAGCACAGTGAAAGATCCAGGAAAAGAGGCGCTCGCATCGTACCACAGACAGCAGCCAAAACAATTACTAACCAGGTTTGAAATCATATAGATAAAGTTGATTAAAATGGCTAAAACTCCACAATGGTTTCAGGTGGCATAGACCCTAGACTCCCACAATGAAAAGAAAACACCTAAATTAAAAACCATCCTCTTGATCACGTTCTGCACCCTTTCGGACATTGGATGACACCTGTGACACCCCAGCAAAAGAATTCCGGAACTACAGTAGTCTACAGTAATATTCATTTTTTGCACATAAAATTAGCAACCTTTGGATTGGATTTCTTCAGTGTGTAATAAACCCATAAAAGGCAGAAGAGTATTTCCAGTGGGGTCCAACAATTTGTCAGGGGAGAAAAAAAAATTATGTATTTTCTACATATTAGTAGACTCTAAAACTGATTAAATAAGCCTTTGAAAAATTTTGAGCGATGCCCGACCACATCCCTGTCAGGCAAATCCTGGCACCATACTTGGGTCCATCTGGAGGTGAATTTTCATTAGGGTTTTCTGATAAACTATACAATTTATCAATAAAAGATCAATAAAACTGGTAATTTATAAGTTATATTTGTTTTCATCTAAATTTGAGTAAGTACTGTACCAATTAAATTTTATTAATCATTGTATACAATATGTAAACAAGGAATGTGTTTATATTGAATAATAGCAAACTTTTTTTCAATAAATATATGATGGTACTTTATATTCAATGGTTCATTTTTTTAAATAATTATTAGGAAGTTGATAGAATATTAAATTTTGAAATCTTTTATCACTATATTCAAATGAAACTATTATAAACGTATTATTTATAAATCCATTACAATAATTTATTAATTTACATTAAATAGTGTAATAAAATATTAAATAAACCTGATTAATAATAATTAGCATTTAAGATAGTAATATTAATATTAAAGTGATTTAAACTATTATGATATAAGATAGTAGTTGGTAAAACTTGATTATTATTGAATTTAAAGATAAAAACAACAGGAAAACCTCAAGGTGTTTTAGAAGAAGCGCTACTGTAGTACGCAGCTCAATTGTGGGTTGCAAATTAAAAGACACATTAAGCCAGAACCACAGAAGGGGAAGTGTTTGAATATTAGCGGACTATCGGATGACCTTGCTAACTACCAATTCTAGAAAAAGGGATATGTGTTTGGTAGAGATAGCCAGGGAAGATGGGCATCTCCCGATTAACACTTCCTATCATTGGTATTAAGTAATAGCATGCCACCTATTATAAACATTAACATCCACACCATACAGAACACACAAAAAAAATAGTTTAAAAGACTTTTTTTTTTTTTAAATCAACTTCTGTTAAATGTACTGATCTAGAATTTAAAAAAAAACATATTTTAGCAATGTTTAAGGAGAAAATGCGAGTACACATTCATTCCCCACCCCTCCATGTAGCACCCTTCCCTCCACCCTCCAAATCCAATTGTTTTAATTATTATAGACAAGGTTTATTAAAAGTTGACCATTCTAGGAGAATACTGGACTTATAATTACCTTAAATGTTAATATTTGTGTGGGAAATTTAATATAGTTTTAATAATTTGATTTTTTTATATAGAATTATACATATTTTAAAATAGTTTTTGAAAAACGGTTGATATCACTGGAGAATATGTTGCTTTAATGAAACAATTAAGGTAAAATTAGGTGGTCGTATTCAATGTCTTGTACTCGGATTATTTGACACCCTAGGGGAAACTTATTTTCTGTTCAATCCTTTGTTATGTATTGTGTTAGTATCTAAGTAATGGTTTCTTATAACCTTTACCTTTATATAAAATTTCATATCTAAATTATCTTTACTGAGAGATACATTGATTAAGTTTAAATAGGACATTTTTTTTTACTCAATTTGAGCATGTTGAAGACTTAGAGATCATATTAATGTTGAAATATGGAATTTTAGCTAATTTCATGCTTTACACATATTATTTTCTAATCACAAAAAAAAAAGGTTTTTCAATGTTAAACACAACATTAAGAAAGAAGTACAGGGATGAAATGTTTAGGAGATTTGTTTGTTAGAAATTTAAGTACAAAATGCTCAACATTATACGTAAAGTATAGCAATGCACAGTACAGCACTTGTTTTTGCAATTTTAAATCTTTTGCAATTTCTTAAATGCAATAATAAATCTAATAAGATTAACTATATTATTATTTATGCATCTATAACTTATAAAAATGATACTACAGTATTAATAATATTTAGTCTTCGAAATCCAACAGTAAGTTACAGTAGCTCTAAGATTTAAAGAAGGTGGAGCAATCATCACTATTTTGCAATCTATTCAATTTTAGTAATGACATTGATATTAATATGGGAATCCCTGCCCCTTTCAAACCACTAAACAATACACAAAATGGCAGTAGCATCAACAAAAATATTCAAATCAACCCAACTCCAAGTCACAATTATGTAGAATTCTATATCAACTTTCTATTAATTCAATATTGAATAAAATCTAGTATATCTGAGCATCTTATTGTACATTCCAATTTGAAAAATAGGGCCAATGGAGAGTGCCCTCATCAGTCTGAACTTGGAAATTTGCATGAAATATTATTAGATAAAATATTCCTTTCTTACTTTGAGTATAACTGTTATATAGAATTAATATTTACAAATGTTCTTATTGACATTTTCATTTTTTTTTTTGTTAGTTATTCTGTTAGAATACAAACACCTTTCATACCATATAAAGTTCATGATTTTTTATTACAACAATACACATATTTTTCATTCATTATTGGTAGGTAATGAGAATGCAAAATCGAACTGTTAAAATGATCAGAATTTAAGAACAATATTGAATAATTATCTATAAAAAAACATCTCTCCACATGTCTATTGTTGAAATGATCAGAATTTAAGAACAATATAGAATCATTATCCATACAAAAAACATCTCTCCACATGTCTATACATTAACCACTAAATATCTGTAAAAAATGCAATTTTTTTACATTTACTGTTCCAAGTATACTGAAAAAAAAAACTATTATTGCAATTTACACATACTGTAATATATGAAATCTACTATAGTAGTAGTAGCCATACTACATAAAAAGCGGTAAAAAGAAAAAAAAAATTACTGGTACACATGACATAAGAATTATGCGAAAGATTAATGCTACATGGTAATTTGGATCATGTTACCGATAATCATCAGGAAGATGTATCAAGTTCTAACAAGAATTGTATCACTACAGATACTCCAAATTTGTTTACAGGTATTGGCATACAGAACATCAAAACAACTGTAGGATAAATAATACATTTGATAATAATAAAAAAATACTTATTTAATTACATTATATAATTATGCATACTTTCCACATTCAAAAAACCTTGTTTTACATCTTTACAAATACAAAAAAACAAAAAAAACACAAGAAAACGAAAATAATTAAGCGTAAAAATGTTAAATATCAAGATAAAAAATGTTAACAAACCTCATTTCGGTGCTGCAACCTCTTATTCAGTTCAAAAATTCTAAAGTCTGGTTGGCTCATGAACGGCATGTGTCGTCTGAAAAGATGAGGCGGGCATTGCTGGTTAGTAAACATTTCAGGGACAGCCATGTTGCTATATTATTCAGTGTTTTCTTTTAGTTTGCTTTATTTACTACACACACTGTTTCTGCTCTCTGTCAATGACCACGCATGTGAGTGTAATACAGTATAAGCAATCAATCACAGCTAATAAAGCATAATTTATGTAGCTTGTCAGCCATCAGAGTGAAGTAAACTGATCTCTGATTGGCTGGCTGCTGAAGCTAGCCGGTTATTGATTGGCTGATGCTCGCAAGGCAAGAAAATGGCCAATACTACAATGACCCAGGGAAAGCTCCATATTTGAGGGTCAAAAAAACTAACCTGGGACATACCATAACTAAAATAAGGGAGAAAATATATTAACTTTTTATTATTTATGTTACAAAATTATACATACAAGATTTTTTATTGTAAAAAATTATATAGAGTACAGATAACACAACACGACTAGAACTATATTATGAAAATGCAGTATACAGTATCGTGTGGCGAACAACATCATTTATTCACAATTTATGATAATTACTGTAAAACCCCAATATAAGAGTCATTTTTAAATATATTTTAAATCTATCTAGTGGTATTTTAATTTTCTCAACCTGCCAAAGCTATAAAAAAAATTGGAAGTGGTAGAGAATAAAAAATATTGGCAATATTTAGTGCAATTTTTACTGTTCCACTATGACTAGCTATAAGTATTTTCATTAAAAATCACTAATACTGTAAATTGAAGTAAAAAAAATCAAAGAAAAATATAGCATTCTTTATTTATATTATTATATATTCTTTTTATTCAAATTTCTGCCAAGCACAAAACAACAAACAAATTTACAAAAACATGGCAAGGAAAGACCAAACAGGTGCTAAACACCTATGCAGGTTGTTCAACCCAAAACAGTACAGAAACAACAACTACTCTCTACAAAAGGAACATCTACACGAAAGTGACCAACTACAAACATTTTCAACATCAAAATTTTTAAAGAAATAGTTATTAAAATAGTTTAAAAGCTTAGTCCAGCACTTAGTAGACCAACTGGGTAACAGTAATAAAAATGGTGACAATAATTGTGATTATTGTGGTGACAATGATGTTAAAGATGGGATAATAATTAATAATACAATAATTTTAATGATGGTGATATTGATAATGGGGCAAGGGACAAAACAATTAAAAAATAAAAAGGTGACAACCCCCCCCCCATTCTTGGGACCATGGGCAGCTTCATTGCCGGTAACGATGACAATATGAATAAAACTGATGATATCTATCTTACTTATTAGTCAGCCATTATGCATTTTAAGCATTTTTTATTTTATGAGCTGTCAATTAGAGAAAAAATATTGATTATAAAATCCCTACTCAATTACATAAATTTCTGAGGTAGAAATCATATTTATTAGGGGGAAATATGAGAGAAAGGGAAGTAAGATATATCATCACTGAACGATCTAGGGGCCTGTTTCTGCTGAGAACAGAATTCCGGTTTCAAGACCAGTATTCTCAAAGATCCGTATTTTCTTGTCAGTGGAAATGGGTCCCATAAAATAAAACCCGAATTCAAATACCGGTTTTGAAAACCCCAATTGAATCTGGTCTCGATCACCGAATACCATACTCAAACCCGTATTCACCGAGCAATTTTTAGCTGCAACGCAATAGCGGTCTGTTTGACCACAAGTTGACCTGACCTAGCAAGCTGTCAAATGGTACTCGGAACATAAACAACTCTCATCTTGGCGCGAAGTGTGTATTTTAATTTTTTGATTTAGCAAACGTACCAGTAATGTTGGGCGTAATTTGGACCAACGCCATCAAAAGACTAGTGATTAATCTGTGGGGGGAGGAAAAGATGAGGGGGAGGCTAGCCGGCTAGCTAGTTCGCCTAACGAACTCGCTGTGGGTAAAAATGACGCATTGCACAACGACCTCCTTAGGAGAAACCAGTTTCTGTTCGTGTTAAAATTAAACTGCAATGCGGTCTTTGTTTATAAACAATTATGAAAACCGGTTTCACTGAATACTCTACTTTTGTATTTTGTCAGTAGAAACAGGCCCTAAATTGCTAAAAGTGTGAATTATTTATAAACAAATTCTTATCTTCAGATGTAATACAACAACAATGCTTGTACTATGATTAAAGTTTACTGAGAGGACCTGCCAACAGTAAAAATAGAAAACACAGTCATATATGTACCATATTAGTCATGTACTCAATGAATAACAGGCTATCCACAAAACATAGCATTTATAAGCCATAGTATAACTACAAAATGATTCACCCACAGCGAATGCAGTTGTTGACACAAAAATGGCACACAGAAAAAAAAAATTCTAAAAAAAATGGAACAGTCCAGCTAATGTCCTCACAGCAATAGGCAAGCCAATGCTAATGGATAACATATAGGAAAATTCTGAAGAAAACAAATTAAGAGGAAAGCGCCACCGAGTAGTTAACCTAGTCAGTAGGAGAAATCTGTAGGGCCACACTTCCTGCGCCTCATCAAATTGGCCAAAATTTCATTGGTTGAACGTCACAGTCTATCCGTGTTCCTTCCTACTGGCTCGACTTGGAAGTAAAACATGCTAATTTCAATTCAATACGAGCATGTCATGTAATGCTGCTGCGGTTATTACTCGAAAAAGGTGACAAACATTGATAAGTTACTATCATTGAGCTCCACTCTGCATTGGGTGTATGCCCGAAGTTTCATCTGAGACCTGCCATAAATTTAGAACTGGCTAATTAGACGTTAAGTGGCTACAGGAATATCAGCGAGATTATATTAATTAATAGGAAGTCCTTAAAGCTCTAATCAGTTGAAACCACAACGACATAACAGCATCGGTATTTCTTATACGACATAATAATGTATGTAAATGGGATTTTATGAATGAAATATTTGGAATTACGAGCTCTTGATTTTCGGGGTATGAATGATGTGATACTGTTAGCATGATAATTCTCAAGTGATATTTGTCATGACTTGAATTGATCAAGACCACTTGAACATACATAAATAATTTAATAGATAAATATATATTTAATAAAATTAATTGTGATGGACACAAATAAGAGCAGTAATAGAAAAAATTGAATATTAAAATAAATTAAAAAGTTTTATTAATTAGGATTTACAAAATAGTGATTTTATAATTAGTAAATAGTATTTAATTATTAAAGAAAAAAAATAACTTATAAATAAGAATTTTCCCAAATATATTTTAAAATTGGTAAAAATTAAATGGTAGGCCTAATTTTATGGCAAACATTTAATTAAAGAAAATTAACAATAACAGTTTTTAAAATGATGCATTATTAATATTGCTAGTTAAGCAACAATGCAATTGCAATGAGCAATATAATTAACACAACACACAACTAAAATGATTAACTAATTTTCTACAGTATTATTCAGCAGGTACACATGTCTTTAGAATAGTTTGTTATAATAATTTAATTAGATTTGTCAAAATAGTTTAATAACAATCTTATCCATTTGGATTCAATTTGTATTGTGCTGTAATAGCATGTACCATAGTAAAATTTATTGCACTTTGTTCTACTTTTTGGATAAGGAACACAAAAAATAAAATTTAATTATTTAAATGACTTTATAATTAATTAAAATTCAAATTGAAGAAAACACTTTCCTCATTGCTTAAACATTAAAAAAAACAAAATTCCTTTGCACACAGCAGACCCAAAAAATAAAATTTAATTATTTAAATGACTTTGTAATTAATTAAAATTCAAATTGAAGAAAACACTTCCCTCATTGCTTAAACATAAAAAAAAAAATCCACACAGTAGACCCTTAAATTGGCTAGTGCTAATCAATTACTGATCGTGAAAGATTTTCATAGTAAAATGTCTGTGTTATTATTATTGATTATGTTTGTGTCTCTCATAAGTTTATAATTTTATTTGATTATTTTTAATGAGAAATTCATTAATAAAATTTTTCTCACAGATTTTAGTACCTACAGTAAGCTACATGTCTTTAATTAATTATTTAACTTCCTACCTTTATTTATTCACAAATTCTTATCTTCAAGACCAAAAATGGAAACAGGTCAGCAATTCTCACATGGGTTAATGTAGGAAACCAGCTTTTAAAATTAATAAGACAATAGGAATTTGCATACCATTAACATTTTAACCCCAAGGTAGTATTGTAATTAAATGTTTTACTTTTAGGATGTTTGCTTGTCAAGGTTGCTTATAGGATAATACAAAGTAACATAGCATATTTATTCAAATAAATGCCCCAACTTCATTAAACGACCCCCGCGAATAAAACAGCCCCTCTCTAGAGCCGCATTTGAAATAAACCCCTCCCTTGAATAAATGTTTGTGATTGTTATAATAAGTTTTGCATGTCTAATTAATATTTTTTTGAGTTTAAATGTTTTTAAATCAAAAGACTTTGTTAGTACTTTTTAATGTATTTTTATATTCAGTTACATAAATATTTTATATATATTTTAACCTGTTAGTGGCGGTTATTGCTGTTGTTATTCTAGTACGAATAAATAACATTTTTTTTTTAAATAAAATAAACGCCCAGAGGCATATATTTTTCTTTGAATAAACACCCCCTAAATGACTGTAAAAAATCTAATGGAAGCAACTTCATTCTCAACAAATTGTGTTAATGTTCTACTCAAGTAGAATTACATTTTTAAACCTAGTTAACACATTTTGGTGGCAATTATGTGTTGTACTGTATGTACAGTAGTTCACATTTACAGTGAAATTAAGTACCCATGTCCATTTTACACCAAAAAAAAAAACAAAAAAAGAAAAAAACGCCTCCCTCAAATAAACGCCGTCTAAAAAACATTTCTCAACAAAAAAAGCCCTGGGGTATTTGTTTATTCAAGAAGACTAAAAAGAATGCTAGATTTGTTTGGTGTACTTTATACTACAATAGATGATAGGGACCTGAACTAGGCCCACAGTAGCTGGGCTGTACCGCTGAAGTCGAGCGCAGCCGTTTAGGACTAAGGCTATTTTTGAGCTGGAAAATTCTCCTCACTATTTATTAACTACTACTAGTTGCCTTAGATATGATCCCACAAAGAAATTCCGAAGGGTACAAAAAGAATTTTTTGCATGTACTGTACTGTGATTTGACCTCGGTCAAAGTTATTTTTTTTTTGCATTCTGAGCTGTTGATAATATATCAGAAACATTGGGCTCTGTTTCCGCAGCGAAAAAAATTATGAAATTGGGTAAAGTGCTGTGGAAACAGCCATATTTGCATATTAATTACTACCTTTACTAATAAATACTGTACAATTCTGAATATAATTATCACTGCTAGATTAAATTATACTAATACTCTTTAAAGAAATACTGTCAGCCAAAAAAAAAAAAATCAGAAAAAATTTAATCAACAAAATTTAATGCAAATGCATTGGTAGACAAGACACTAATTTCAGATTAAATATCAATCTGTCATTAATGTGGTTCTTATGAATTATATTATTATTATTATTATTATTATTATTATTATTATTATTATTATTATTAGTAAAGTACTGTAAATAGAATAGGATTATATGTTTTGTGTATTGTATCCTGGGCACATAAAGGATAACAGTTGGTTTTCAACTAAGTTGTTAACCCAGGTTAAACAAAAAATAAATAAATTACATAAATTAAATCTTCTAGCACCTTATCAATTTTTTCCTTTTTATCATTGGACCTACACTGTTATTCCTTTGTCTCTGTCTCTTTATACATTCCTTTCACTATTCTTCTTATTCACTTTACATCTCTTTCTCACTCATATTTATCTTTCTCCTTATCCTAGTCTCTCTTTTAAACACTAATTTTAGTTTTATTCTCAATTCCCCTTTTTCTCTACTTTCTCTTTTTTCCTTCCAATAATAGGCCCTATTCTCCTTGCTTTGTCTGTATGCTCTTTGTTTCATCTTCCTTCCCTTTTCTACACTCGCATTAGCATCAAAAACAATAATTAATTGAATGCTTTTTTTTTAACTATTCATTAAAACCTAGTGAGAATAACTGGGTGATTCCATTTATGAGTAGGGTGTGTTATTGATATTATACCCACTAGAGTTCTGTACAATTATATTGCACATAGTTCTTTTTTTCGTAATGTTTTAATACCACAAAGCAACTAGGCACATCCTTACTGATAACTCCAAGCCTAATTAACAATTAATCCCAGGCCTAATTAACAATTAAAAATTAACTTTTGATTTCTCTTTTAATACACAATGCCATTTTCCTTTGTCAATTTAAAATATTTCTTTTTTAAATTCAACAACTTACAGAATAAGGTCACACTAATAAATTAATTGTTAGTATCATATCCAGGATATGAAATTATTTTTTGGTGAGGTTTGCTATCTACTATGATATGTTCTGTTTCTGATACGTAACTGCATTAAACTCCTCAGCAGGGATCTATTAATAAGTGTTGTGACTGAGCTTTTACGTGTGAAGTGGGTGCCTCTAATGATGTTTCCCATGTCTTTTAGTTTTAACATTACTAGTGATGGTGCTTGGCAGACATCTGGTGGTAGTTTATTCTATCCAGCAAATGTTCTTGGGAACAGAGAAGCCTGGTTCACGTCAAACTTTTATCTAGATATACATCCACTTAACTAGTTAAAAGTTCGACGTGAACCACTCAATTATAGCTAGATAAAGGAATTAAGTCACTTAAGTGACTTAACTTTACTAGAATAACGGTAAATTTACTTGCTTAATGGTAAAGTCGGCTCGGATTACAAGGACACGATTACGTAACGTAGGCATCTAAAAAGCCAGCGTTGTTGTATTGTACCACCATTATCATCTTCTGGCTGGCAACAACGTACTTCAACAATGCTAACAACAGCATCGAAGTAGTCTCATTAGTCTGGTTTTCAGAAATTAA
>NW_022685220.1:274292-292436 GCF_011630105.1 Anneissia japonica
ATTATGGGTAAAAACCCAGCAAACGTCCGTTTTACGAATAGTCGATATTACCAATGACCTTTGCCCTTTGCATCATCGACCAAGTAATAACGTTAAAAAGTCCGATTGCGTACATTTTTCAAAATGATAATGTATATTTTTCTTAATAATAAAATCAGATTTGTTGTATTTATTTATTGACAATTCAATCTTTTCCATTTCTGCTATAATAGTCGCTATTAAATCAATTTCAACGAACTACCACCAACGCCAGTCGTTAAAATGAGCGCACATGTTTACGATGACGAAATAAAAAAGTGTGTGGAAGTCAGCAACTTGTTTGACACCGCGAAGCTAGATTTTCGCGAAGTGCATGTAAACAACACAATTGAGCGATCTAAAAACTACAAAACAGGACAGAAAGGTCTATATAGTATACATACGTTTTAATGAAAATTAAAACAATATTATGTTAAATGGAAGAATGCTAGCTAGCGATTAAAATAATTCGTTTTTTATCGAAGGTAAATGTAGCTAGGGCCTAGAGAATCTACTACTTAGATTGCGATAGAACACGCTGCTGCACTGTGGTTGGTTCGTAGTGGTCGGCTAGGTTAGGTAGTGGAAACTCACACCTTCTCTACATAGTTTACAATTTTTTTTGAACGAATACCACTTGGTACTTGAGGTTTGTAAAATACAGTAGATGTTTTATTAAACTAAGCCTGAAACTGGCTGGCTGTTTATCTGGCTCTAACTTGGCATCGAACGCAATTAGGGGATTATCGTATTATGTTTCAAGACGGGTTTATCTAGATAAAGTTTGACGTGAACCAGGCTAGAGAATTCCTAACAGTCTTTGTATGGTCTTTGTCTTTGCTTACTAGTAACAGTCTGGAAAATATCAAAAATAGTGTTTTTTACTTGTATAAATGAAGTAAAACGAATCTTTGTAATGTACAGTATTCTGCCATTGCCACCTTATCTTAGGCTTTGAAAAAAATCTTTCAGATTATCATTATACTTATTTTCTATGCAAAAAAATGATTGCTTTTTTGAAAAACAACAAATATTAATTTGCTCCAAAATAAGATGAGGGCGGCAATCTGAAACTAGCAATTAATTTTGCAATTAGTTTGCCCAACCCATCAATGTCATACAAGATAATCTATAATTACAAAATCTCGCCCTGTTGTGCCATATTTTATATGTACTAAAAAAATAATGGCCCGCGGTCGATCTGCTCCATCCGCCAAACAAGGCCTAGCACCATAGGTCTCATGTGGCAAGCCCATCATCGGGCGAGTTTGCACGCCATACGGAACACTTCCAGATAGCCAGCCAGAATTCGACACATGGTTAATCCACTCAATCTAGCACTCAGTCGATCCGCTTGGCCTAGCAAAACGAATCAGACGAACGATCAGCTCTAGTTCTGTCAGTTCCGGCCAAAAAATGTAACGTTCTAAAACAGCAAATTCGAGGATTAGCACCAAAGTCAAGATGTAATATTGTCAAATGTGTGAAAATTTGAAATAAATCAGTTCAGTAGTTTTTGAGTTATGCGCCCGGAAGGACACACACACCACAGACGCACGCTATTGTGCAATACCATTCGAGGGTAATACTGTAACTTCACCTGATGAAAGTAGCTACGAAAGATGCTACATTACATGTTACATGTTTTATAAGTATTTGAATAATTTAGCTACAATCTTATTTAAAAATAACTAGAAACCCTAATAAAATAACCTGGTCCTTAAAAAAAGATATTTTTTTACAAAATGGCAAGTGTTCATAGTGAATATATCAGAGTTCAGGAAGAAGAGTTTAGGATGTCAGTACTCGAAGAGCATCATGATGGATGTACAGTAGAGAAATTCCAGTATCATGTACAATTGTACAATGTACAATTGCATCCTACTATGTTGAGCCATTTGTCTGTAGTATAGGGTGGATGTTTGTACAAAGCATATTTTTGGTGTCAAACATCATTTTTCAGAATTTCTAATACGAATTTTCTTTCTGCAGAAAGGGCCTTCCACTGCTGTTGTAAATCCCAGACTCGACAGCAAGTTTTTGCTGTTGAGTTACCTGACCCAGCAATGGATTATACACTTACATTATAGAAGGCCTACAGTATTCTTAGAACAATTTACGAAGCTTGTTGCTGTAGTAGAAGAATAAATTGCTATAGTAAAGCCATAGCCCACTGCAACTATTTGCTGATGGAACATTTTGAGGAAATTCAAACCCTGACTTTCATTCATTCATTTTTTTTCTAATGGTCTCAATACAAGTCCAGTGGCGGATTGGCCTATCTTTCAACCAGTCACGGACCAATTTAAACCTTTGTTTATAGCAAATATTAAAATATAAAAATATAAAATTATTAAAATATTGAAATATTTAATTTAATTTAATAATTTAAGTCTATGTTTATAACAAATAAAAAATATTAAAATATTATAAATGTACTTATGACAAATAAACTGATCTAGAATCTTACTACAAACAATTACATGTAAATTAATTGGTAACTTACGGTGGAAAGCCAGGATGGTGGTCACGGCCATCCATAGGCCCTGGTATACCTGGTGCAGGCATGCCACCAACGAACGGGAACCTCTGCCTATTCAGCGGTAGTAATGGTGATCCTTCCAGGATTTCGAATTGTTCAAAATCTATTTCTTGGTGAAGAAATATCTCAGTGGCTAATCCTTGTTCGCTAAACAGAGGAAAACACGCACAGCAGCTTGGAGGATGCTATTTGGTACCTTGTGAGTTTGTATCAGAATTCTATAAAAATGGGAAGATTGTGTTAATGGTACAGTATTTAAATACATATACAAAGCTTGAATCCAACGATGACACCACATATCATATTTAGACTGATTCTTATGCACACACACACACATACTAACTGTAGTGAAAACAAGAAAAGTAGGAAAGAATAAACTGGTCAGCATATAGGCCTACATTTCTTTTGTGAAACCTCTAAAAAGTATACTGATAAACCTTGAACAGAAGCCCTGGGCTTCTTTTCTTTTTTTTTTTTCTTTCTTTTTTTTTTGCCAACTTTGGAAGGGCTTCTTTTCGAAGCTACATTTGCAAAGTAAGGAGGTTGGGGGGGGGGTTCTTTTTTAAAATAAATGCTGTAAATTTTGGGAATTACTAGTATAAACAATAAATTGGGCGACTATAACATCAATCTGTACCATGGAGTGTATAACTGGAAATTAATCACCTGTATAACAAAGCATTTTTTCAATTTATTTCGTTTCTTTGAAATTGATGTACAGTGTATGTATCAGTACTGTACTATTTCGAGAAGAAGCTCATGCTTTCTTGAAAAAAAGCCCATGGACTTCTTCTCGAGGCTATTTTTGCAAACTAAAGAGGGGGCTTCAATTTGAGATGAGCTTCTTCTCGAGATTAAAGCCCATTGAGTTTCTATTCAAGGTTTTATGGTATATTAAAAATTAATATACCGTACATAGAATGTGGCATTTCTAAACTATAGTACATTTGATTTTGTACATTTAGAAAACAAATTTTTAATTTAAATTTTATGTTTTTTAGGCTTTAAAGAGATTCTAAGCCAAAAAAGTAAATTTTTACTGCAGTAGTCCAGTGTAAAGCCCTGTGCAAACAATCAAATTATATTTGACAATTTAAGCATAGAGCATGACTAAATATGGTCACGATGACCATATATACACTAGGCACATCCTGATTATATGGGCATCTCCAATATACAACAGTTTCTTTGTTAAAGAAAATTTGGTAATCTGTGCAGAATTAAAGGCTGGGAAACAATAAAATAAGTACCAGTATATAAAAACAAAGAAAGTCTGAGCAAATCACTGCCAGTTGTGTATCTACTGTAGGAGTATTGACATAGGGGACGGAGGGGGGGGGGGAAGCACGCATTTTCGGCCTGCACCTGATGCCCTCCTAGATACACCACTGATCATTTCCATACTTGAATATTTGTCAAGAAAAACAAAGATTGTGTTTGAAAATATTTTTAATGTAATTTATTATTTGTAAACCATGGGTTTGTGAGTCACTGCAATTGATTTGTATGTGTTAAAGTGAGTTTAGGGTAAAAAAAGACAACAAAAATTGAGGATACAGTACTGTATCCTCTAAAATGTAAGTGTATCAGAATGTGAACATTACACTATTAAAACGAAATGACAAAAAAGCTGCAAGAGAAGATACTGCACTTAAGTTCATCGCTTGCAGCAAAATGATTATTAATTCATACAACCATTGTTAGGCCCAGCACAAACTGCATGTAGCTTTGACAATCAACGTAATATTCCAAGAGACAGAGATGCAAAGATCATCATGCAACATCTTTCTTCTAATGAAGATCTAATCACGACTTGGGTCAATTTATTGGATGATAGCATGCGCCAGCCTACACACCGCTACCAGACTGTAAAAGTAAGACCTGCACAGGGGATATCTTTCCTGCCTCTCAGAAAAAAGGGCCGAACCAACACGATTTACTATCATATCTTTTAACTTCTTTTCTTTTTTAAACCAAAGAGTTTACTGGGCGCGAAGTGCGAAAACAACATTATTAATTTTTGTGGCTATATACTCAATTGCACAAACAACGAATGAAAAAATATTATATAATAAGAGATGAGATATTTATCTATCATTTTATTAAAAACAAATATGAACAACGCTAAAAAAATACAGATTATAACTAATAAACTAAATAGATGCCAAACCAATTTTGGCTTATGTGGACTACATTTGGCAGGTAATTTTAAAGCCAAAATCGGTCCGGCGGACCGATTTTGGCCCCGGACCAAATTTTTCCTGACAGTTTAGTCAATGCCATGGTGGGAAACTGTTGTGCAAACAGGAAAGATGTACCGATACTGTAAAGCGTAATTTCGTATTTCATGGCCGTACCAATGTAAGTATCATACGGAAGGCTTTGTATATAAAATAATACAATGATAATTAATAACTTAAATACCGTTCACATTATGATTTACTCAAGAGTCAAATCATAAATCATAAATGCAATAATTTTAGGCAATTCCCATTTTCAACATGGCTAGGCCTACTACTAGGCTAGGCCTACCCTGAAGCCCTGAAGAAATAATTTTGGACTAGGGCCTGGTCCTGGCTTTATATTCAGCAATATTAAAAATAAACCGTCCACACCGTAGTACCACAGGCATCAGCATTACCTAACCAGCCACCACTACCCTCACTTGTGTTTGGGTCTGCAGCTGGTGGCTACAAAACACACCAGGACAAACACAGAGAGAGAGAGAGGAGAGATCAACCAGGCAGTAGGGATGGGAAGATGAGGCAGATGTTTTCCCATCATTGATGAAACTAAAAGCAATATTAGATGTATTAATTGTCTACGCATATACGTACAAACATACCTTACCAGATAAAATATATGAATTATCTAATTTTGAAGCAATATACTTATTTTGCTCTGCTGTTTTCTATTCCCAGTCGAACAAAAGCGATTCCTTTTTGGTGA
Organism: Anneissia japonica; assembly: GCF_011630105.1. NCBI lineage: Eukaryota > Metazoa > Echinodermata > Crinoidea > Comatulida > Comatulidae > Anneissia > Anneissia japonica. The sequence goes on from NW_022685220.1 coordinate 279,802, forward strand.
AAATTGTAAGCTTCATAAAGAGCGCCCTCCATGATCAAAAGGTCAAAGTTCTAATAAACACACGTCGTCTTGCGCGAAAAACCAACAATTTGATCTTTTGTTTTTCATTTCATATGTACAAACAGTCTACAGTATTTCATGCATAGAATTACGTTACTTATTAGAAATTTTTCATCGAACACTGCCATCAAACCAGATTTTATATTGAACCGCCGATTGGGAGGACTAATGTAAGTAGGCCTAGCCTAGGGCCTAGGCTAGACTTGGCCTGGCCCGGCCTTACCTTCGTTAGGCTAAGCCCTCCTTCTGACCTAGGCCTAGGTATTTTTAGCTTAGTGGGCTACGCTACACTGACGAGATGTTTTCATTATTGATAAACAATTTTGATTACTAATAATTACTGATGTGATGATAATTAATAGATAAATAAGCAATGAAAAAAAAGTTCTTTAATTGTCTATTTTTTTACAATACTAGGGCAGCCTACTAGATAGCTAGGCCTATTCCTCTGTAATATCAATGATTATATATTTCAATAATGTCAAATCAGTTGTGAAAAATAAAAAAGAAGAGTATCTTTTGTTGTAAAATACAAGCAATATATTCAGGCTTCAAAAATGATCATTCTCCTGGCCTACACAAACTCTGTAATGCATTTTTTTCCATCTTCAACACTATGCACTGCTGTTGCCATGGACTGTCTAGTCATGTACTGCTAATTTACGTATTACAGTATTTCATGAGATAAACATCTCTTATTTTATTCTAATCAAACTATATTCCCTCAACGAAATTAGTTTATTCACATAATGAATAATTAATAATATGTAGTTATTTGTACTCTGTTAGCATTAATTATAAAAGCAGTTAGCGACAAAATTATGACATACTGTACATCTGCTGGTAGAGGGCGCTACTTGTTTACCTTGTCCGTGGCTAAAATCGCTATATTTCTCTGGAAGTAAACATCAACAAATTTTGTAATATGGAAAGTAAATACTATCCACCCGTAAAGAAATTAGTAAGCAAATCAAATGTTTGGAATCCTTACTGGACACCCTAATTTGAATGCCTTGCCTGAAACTGTTGTACATGTATGTTCATTCTCGTTGAAGGTTTTCAAGAATTACCTGGATAAATTTACAAATAATCAAAATTTACATTTTTTAATTAAAATTTACAAATTTTTTTATTTTTTTTTTGAAATTAGCAATATAGGTCTACTGTAGATAGAGTGATTGGTAAGGTTTAAAAATAGGGGGATATTAAATTTTTAAATCAATAATTCATTGATTTTAATTTATCAGAAACACCAAAAGGATATTAAGTTCTGTAGCAATGCATCCAAACATCGAGCGCAAGTACAATGATATTGTCAAATCAGCTGAGGACAAACGGCTCTACCGTGGTTTGCTACTGAAGAATGGGATGAAAATTCTAATGATCAGTGACCCTACAACTGAAAAAGCAGCCGCAGCAATGGATATTCACATTGGTAAATAATTGATGCCTCATTTTTGTCACTATATAGATACGATACAGTTTAAACATGCAGTATAAAAGGGACAAGTTATTAGTTTCAGGACCAATTGTCCCCAAGTTGATTATGATGTCACATTTTGGGAGTTTCCATGGTTGTAGCTGTATAAAACTGAGGGGTGATTGATAGCCATTTTAAGGGTAGTATAGATCAGTAATAACATTGGTAAACTCTAAATATAATAAGAGTGAATTTTAAGGATGGGCAAGGAGTTAATAGTTGGTGGAGGACATGACTGGGTGGAAAACTTTAAGTACAGTATGAATGGTCCCACCCACCATAACTACATCCCTGAGCGTACTGTAATGTGTCACTACTCTAAATATTTTTAGAGGTGTAATCTTTGTTGAACCGTTTATTAATGTAATGTAATATAGTAGAATTTATTAAAGTGCAATATACCGAAGTCCCAATGCACTGAGAAAAAAAAAAGACGACAAATGAAAAACCTAATTCAGGGCTAACCAAAGTGTAAATAAAACCAAATCTGATATGACTACAGCAGAAGAGCCGAGCACCACTGCATTGTGTTTCCACAATTTAATATCACCAACCTGCAATAAGCAGGAAATATATTCAGAAACTAAAAGGTGAAGTTACACAAAGTTCATCTTACCTAGGAAACATGTCAGAATATTGTTGTCTGTCCAAATTAGGTAGTGATCAAGCTAAATAACTTAATTCTGGTACTGTATTTTTTTTTTTAATGCTAGTGGGAGATTTGGCGTATGGCATTTGTTTCCAAAGAGGCTATAAATTCATCGCTGTCTGTTACCAGAACTACGCAAATTCATCGCTGTCTGTCTGTTAGCAGAATTACGTAAAAACTAACAACAGAAATTTGCAATTTGTTTAAAACTTACACATCGAGCATGAAAGAAAATACTGAGACCATATGTCCTGCATATATTATTTAGTGATTCCATAAAAGATATTTATTTAGCCATACAAGTAAGAAATGTATTTTGCCTTACAATATAAGTTTTTTTACATATTTCACCATATGTTTTGTTTATTGATTTTGTTGCCAGGTTCTTTATCAGATCCATGGAATCTTCCTGGTCTTGCACATTTCCTTGAACATATGCTATTCTTAGGAACAAAGAAGGTATGTCAGTGTTCATGTAGAATCAAATTCCAATAAATGGACAATTTTAAACATCGTCTCATTTTAAGTTGGGAAGAAATCATAAATAAAGGAAATTCAAACATTAAATTCTAGGAACACAGTTACAACGTACTTTACTTTTTCCATTCCCCGCCCCCACTTCTTTTTTGGTAGGATTTACAGACATGCCAAACCTGGAATATCCAAATTTGGGAGACAGGAGGTTGACTGGTAAAGGGTTCTTTTAAAAATTGCATCAGCAGGCCTCATATTAAAAACAGACATACAGTACCAACCACTCTGAATACAGCGGAGTTACTCCGTTTATTTAAGCAAAACTCCGCACTTTGATTTTTGGGTAGAAAATATCCGATTTTTACGCATTTTGGCCAGCCAAAATAAATCGTGCATTTCCAAATAAAAATGATAATTCTATGATTTACATAAGAACAAGACCACTTTTTATAATTTCGTCCTGAAAACAGTGCTCTGAACTGTATACGAAATAGTAATTTGCACTCTACGGTCTGCTGATTTTGAAAAAAAACAATTTCATTGACCAAATCGCTGTCAGAGTTGCACTCTGAATTGTATACGAAAAAATTTATTTGCGCTCCACGGTCTACTGATTTCGAAAAAAAAACCAAATTAATTTCGTTGGCCAAATTGATGTCAGAGTTCCACTGCACTCTGAACTGTATAGTGCTCCATGGTCTACTGATTTTGTAACAATAACAGTCTAGTAAAGCACGATTTTGAAAATGGAGTTCGATGAGAGCGATGTGGGCCTAGGCAGTACCAAAAAACGGGTAGTAGTGTTGAGCTTCCTCCAAAAAAGAAGCTAAAACACACGCAAACATGCAAGTTAATAACGGAAAGTATACTGTCAGTTTGAAATCAAAACTACTGGTGATGCCTACGGTACGCTTGTGACTGGTGTGTAGTGTTGATTTTCTGCCTAGGCTAGGGCCTAGTCTTGCACGGCGGTATTGCTATTGTGAGTCATAACGGTTACATTTTACAATCCGATCACATTGGTACCATGTCTTAGGAATACTTCTCTCACATTGCCAAAACTCCGCTCAAATGTTTTTCAGACTCCTCTTGTTGGTCTTCTAGGGTTGGCATGTCTGTAAAAAACATCATAATCATAATAAAAGGTTTTAACTTGATTTTTTTTTTCTCTGCTTTTTACAGTATCCTGAAGAAAATGCATATATGCAGGTATAAGTATCTAATTTTATTATCTGAATGTTCTTTATTATAATTAATTATCGGGGTTTTTTTTTTTTTTTTTTTTCATTCGTTTTTACATGTATTACTTTGTGACTCGTGTATTTTATAATGTTTTACTCGATTTATAAATTCAACTTTTAATATATTTTAAGATCTTGTTGAATTGTTGTTTATAAATGTTTTAAATATATATATATATATATCTTTATATATATATACATATATAATATTTTTATATTTGTAATTTTTGATATCTGTAAATTGTAACCATTTGTTGTAATTCAGTTTTTTACTGCGATACATTTTGGAATAAACCTTGAATAATAATAAATAAATCAATGTTATCATCATTAAGCGTTGTACATTGTAATCATCATGTTGTACATCTTCATCATTTTCATATTCCTGACCATGTCATCATTATCATTATTATCATCATCACTATCATCATCATAATTATTATCATCCTCACTATCATCATCATAATTATTATCATCCTCAGTAACAACTTTAGATCTCTTTTATACACTATTCATATTATAGCTGTAGTTAATCTGATGTTAGTTATAATACATATAATTATATATAATTAGAAGAAATTGCTCCACATCTGTTTTTTTTTTTTTTAGTATCTGTCTGAGCATGGAGGATCATCAAACGCTTTCACATCTGGCCAACACACCAACTATTATTTTGATGTAGGTTGTGAACACTTTTCGGGAGCTTTAGATAGGTATATATTGTTTTTTTCTTCTTTAATATCTAATAGCATGTGTAATCATTCATTCATTGGTTAATCTGCCCTACATTTCGAATTATAGGATAAAGTCCTGTCACACTATCTATTTTTCTTTGACAGTTTTTTTGTGATTTACCTATATATGGGGACTTGCCGTGCCAAAACCAGCCTAATTGACCAAAACAAGAAAATTGAATAAAACCTTGATAGGTAAAAATAAAAAAAAAAAAAGTGATAGGTCAATAATACTGGAATCGACATACTATTGCCAAAGTTATGAGTATAAGTATTACAGCTTTTCTGTACTATAGTAAGCCTACACAAAACTGCCACATTCTTATGCTAATTACTCAGTTTAACATTTAACGACATGGAACTTATCCTTAGCTCCCTGGGGAGTACAATTCTATGAGCTGCTAGAATCAGCGCTTGGTATTAGATCTTAACAGGTACACATTTATACTTCTGGGTGGAGAGAGACAAACGTAGATAAAGTGCCTTGCCCAACAACACAAGTGACTTGAAAGGGTCCCAAGTCTCCGGAAATTTACGAGAGTCTCCCGGAATTTAGGACAGCGTGTGATTTTTCATATTGACTGTCATGAATTCCTGCTTGACGTATTTCCGAGCTATAGAAATGGCTATGAATCCCTCTTTGACATATAAAATATAAACACTGCTCACAAGGTTGTAACAGAACTCTAAATAAACTTTTATTCCGTATAAACTCCAACAAGAATCCGGTCTCAAAACAACACAATAACATTCACATAAACATGTGTTTCCAAAAAGAGCTTTTTTGAAAGACCAATCTCTCACCTTATATACATTAGCCCTAGAACTCCAGAGCATTCAAGAGCATTCTATATTGCCTAAGTTTCTCATTGGTCACATTACATCATAATTAACCAATTTTAGGCAATTGCTTTTTAGTATTTCAACATTTAGAACCTTTCACATGGTCTCCTATGTTCCTGTAATTACCAATGTGGTTTACACTGTTTGTTTGGTCAAATATATACAATTCTAGAATGTTCTATGTAAATTCTAGAATGTTCTATGTAATATATGTTACAATAAGGAAAGGAATGGTAATTTATTACATTGACAATGGTGTTTTATGTTGGTATTTTAAAAATCTTTGTTTTTTAGATTTGCTCAGTTCTTTCTTTGTCCGTTACTAAACGAGGAGGTGACGGATCGTGAAGTGAATGCCGTTGACCAAGAGAACACGCGCAATGTGAAACAAGACAATTGGAGACTCTTTCAGCTTGAAAAATCTACCTCTAAAAAGGGCCATGTATATACCAAATTCAATGCAGGTAATTACTTATTTATTTGTTTAGCCTGTTAAATAGGTCAGAAGATCAATTCACTGTTTTAATTAAATTTTTTAGTACCAAGATTTGGCCACTTAACTTGCTTTTTCAATAGCCATTGTGAGCTAATCTGCATAAAATTGCATGACAAATATATAATATGATATTTACGTACATAGAAATAAAACGAATATACTTAATAAACAATATGGGTATATTTTTCAGGGCAAGGAATAGTTGGGCTATGACATAAAGAGACCACTTTTAATGTCAGACATTTTCATCTCTGATTTTTTGCTTTACTGTTTCAACTATTTTGGTCTACTGATCAATATATATTATTATTCATGTAATAGTTCATTTATCGCTAGAAAATGATATGCAAGTTATTAGTACCTAATCAGAGTGACACCCCTACCCTATAATTAAGGAGGGGTGTGCAGGTTGTTAAGACATCCCTACCCCATAAAGCATAGTTAGGGTGGGGTTATGGAGGACATTACAGCTTTAGCCTAGTAATGTCCCTACCCCATTGTGCATACCTTATGTATGATTTGGGTGATTATGACCATAGTGAAATAAGTTGAATAAGACTTGCGTATCATTTTCTTGTTAAATGTTGTATTGCTGTGATTTGTTTTATTGGATATCAACCCAAAGCTGGTTTTGTAGCAATTAAATTGAAAGAAGAGTGATTCTTAATTTTTTTTTTTCCACCATTTATTTGTTATTTTGTAGGTAATAAGGATACACTGCAGACTATTCCATTACAAGAAGGGATAAATGTACGTGAAGAACTGTTGAATTTTCATTCTCAGTACTACTCGTCTAACATAATGGCATTAACAATACTTGGAAAAGGTAAAGCACTAATTTGTACTGTAGTACAAAATGTGATGTGGACAATGACACAACCATGTTGGCCACTGATAAGACACATGAAATAATTACTATAAGAATTTTTGTTTAAAAAAAATTATAATGTTCATCTTACCACGAGTCTAGTAGCTGAGTGATATAGAAAGGGTGCCGCTAACTACAGCATTATCATTGACACTGGTTTGAGCTGCTCCTCGTCCAGGGTTCTGTTGGTAGAGCCAAGTGTCTTCTCAGATAAGGACATAATAACGGGAAGTCTGGCTCATGTGCACTTTTAAAGAACCCATTGCATCATTTGGAAGAGTAGAGGACCTCATTACTATGTCTCATTTCAGCCCTGTCATTGTGGATTGATCTATAACTTTAACGAAATCTATTAAATTGTTTTACAGCTCTGTATTCACAGCATAAATGCTAATGTCACCACTTAACATTGAATTCTGCTGTGGATTATGGAATTTTATAAATGCATGTTGATTGATTATTTGATTGATTGATGGATGCTCACAGTTAATTTATGTATAAATATATCTGATTATAATATTTTTGTTTCAAATTCTGATTTAGATTCTTTAGATCAGATGGAATCAATGATTACAGAATTATTCGGAAATGTAGAAAATAAATCTGTTGAGATTCCAGTTTGGTTAGATCATCCATATGGCGAGGAACAATTGCAGGTTTTCTATTATTTCATTGTTATTCAAATGCATATAACCAAATTTTTATTCAACCATATCATCATTGTAGTTTTTCTGTTTATTTAGATTTATATTCACAATAACAATAAATCTATATTGTGCACAATATGCATATTTTTCAATGTAATCTTTTTAGCATTTCCAGTTAGAGATCTCTTTCCAAATAAAGACCATTATTGAACCTGGGTTTCCATGGTCTTACTTTGGTCACTAATTAGAATAATAAGACAAGATAGAAGACATTTGTTAATCTGGGACCACAGAAAAGTATTTTTTAATTGGAGGTGGTATTTAATTAGAGGGAGACGTGTATTTAGATATCATAGTAATAATAATAATAATAATTAGTGTAGTTTTATATTTATATAGCGCCGTATCCATCTAATATAAGATGGTCAGGGTGCTTGAAATTTGGACTAGGAAATTCGATCAGTGAAAATTATATTGATATGACAATATAATAATAAATCTAGTTTATATAACACATTACACAAATGCCCTTTTGCACATTGCAGAATTTACTGCAACTAGGAATAAATAATTAGATAAGTATTTTAATGATTAATTTTATAATAATAAACCTGGAGCCAAAAGTTTGTGCATACACCGATCCACCTCCCTCTGGACAGGTGAATTTTAGTTGTAACAGTACCTAGCAAGCCTGTAGGCAGGGTTACTGGAGGAGGGTTCTAATTTTTGCACAAAAGGGCACTTTTAGTTGACCCACCTCAGCCCCGCCATGGATGGGGAAGATTTTAAATATATAAACTTCAGATGTCTGGAAATGACATTCCAGTTTATTAAAAAAAAAATGCCAAATTTCAAATGTCTGGAGTTCATTCAACAACTTAGATGCAATTTAGAAGGGCATTTCCGGAAAACGGGTGTTCTTTCAAACTCCGTGGCTCTTGGCTGATGCAATTAAATCAAGATACTCAGTGATGATTATGGTTCAATAAATAAATGCAATGTTTAGTCTAGCTATTCTGCTTAAATGTAAATTTTGATAAATTATTTTAAAGTTTTTAAATTGCTAAATATTTTACTCATGCGGTAATAGTACGCTCCCAGTAATTTGACCAAACCACAATTTAAGATTTTAAGTATTTTATTTAACATTTTCAGGTTGAATTAAATATTGTACCTATAAAAGATCTGCGACAGTTGAACATTTCCTTTCCAATACCCGATATGAGTGAGCACTACCTATCCAAGGTGAGTTAATCATTAACATAAGAGGGCAGCGCTACTGTGAAGGTTTCCTTGTATCAAAACTGTAATAGACTGCTTTTTACCCATAGTCCTTTAATTTGATGGTTTCACCCTCAGGTAAAATTTTTTCGACTTTTAGAGGGAATTTCTTCAAGAAAAAGTCAGGCTCTGTAAGAAAAACAATGTTTTGATATGGTATATGACTGATTTTTTTCTAAAACGCAAAAAGAGTGTTTGGGAGGATTTGAATATTTAAAATCTGGGGTTGGGTAATCTGACAAAAAGGGTGGTTATGCCCCTTTTTCACCCAGTTTTTAAATATTCAAAAATCTGTATCTCATTAACCGCTCCTGAGTTTTTCGTCATACCTTCTTTGAGTCTTAGAAAATTCAATTGTACAACATATTAAAATAAGTTGTTGCTACATAACCTGGCTTTAAGTAAAATGTGGACTTTCTAAAGTGAGAAACATTCTTTGTGTCCGGATTTCCAACTATATAGTGATGATTCTTGGCCAGCATGCTTAGATATCCCATCTTGCTTGGTTGGCGGTCTTTTGCTATGTTTCTGTCTAGGTGCAAACATTTCATGTCCTATAAATAAGATGATGAGAATAAAGTAATTCAATACCACCTGGAATTGGCTTCTAATCCAAGGCCTTTTTTTAGGTGAATGGGGAAGAGCGGGGTGGAGAATCGGTCAGTTTAACATGAAATATTACTTACCATGAGGAGCTTTACAGTGGTGGTGCCAGCAGGGGGGGGGGAATTTGCCCCCCCCCCATCAGACAGGCCTGGACCCCCCTGTCGTCCGACGCACGACTAGGACGTCGGACCAAAAATTTTAATTTTCCTGTCCAAATAACGTTATTTTGATTGCCAGTCCCTAATATTGTGGTCTAAAAGCACATTTTTGGACCATAATAAGCAATTAAAACTCTCCCTGTGAACTCTACTAGGGGTTTTTTATTCTGGGGCGTCAACCGAGGCTTCGTCGGCCCCTTAGTTCGGACCCTCTTCCGTTGGCCCCCTTCTCGGCAAAATTCTCCCGCCACCGCTGGAGCTTTAATAATTATTACATTTTTTGTTCTTAAGCTCACATACCTTTTTTCCTTTATTAAAAGCTACATGTTGAATTTCTGTTCAAAATCTATTTCCAGCCTTCTCATTACCTAGGCCATCTAGTAGGGCACGAAGGATCAGGGAGTCTGCTGTCCGAACTGAAGGCACAAGGCTGGGTGAACATGTTATGTGGTGGAGAGAAGCCTGGAGCTAAGGGCTTCGCATTCTTCACTGTTACTGTTGACTTAAGTGAAGAAGGACTGGGTATGTTACCAAATAATGATTAGTACAATATTATTGTGATGCAGGTAAACCAATCATAGAGTAGCATTTTCAGGATATTTGTATATTTACATGTTTAGAGGGATGAATATGAAATGAATGTGCAGAGGGGTTAATACAGAGGTTTACTGCTCCTGTTCCAAACTTGAGGCTTGGGTTTTGCATCTCTGACGTGCATTTCGCTTGTATCTCTGGGCAAGCACTGAATATCCACATAGTCTCTTTTTGGACAACATGTGTGTTTGATTCCTGGCACTGTTCTGATCGGTTTGTTGTTAAGCTCGAATAACGCTTGAATAACATTCCGGAAATTTTCTTTCTTGCTCAGTTCTAGAAGTTGGCATAAGACTTACCGCTGGATTTAAAGAAATCAAGTTTTATAATTTAACATTAATAATTAAACTACAACTTGCATGGTATTAGGCGTGACTTTTTTTTATACAGTACCTTGTTTAGCAAACTTATTTTTTAAAAGGATGTCAAAGGAGGGTGGAATAGAATATAAATAAATGGCTTTATTGATGAATGTAAACAGTAGTAATAGGATTGATAAATACTGTAAAATAATTAACGAAAAAACATAGATATCTTATTTTGGGAGATATCAAGGCAGCGGAGGGTACAATTAAAAATTATAAAAGTTTGTTTTTTTCCTGAAATTGGTATTTTTTGTGACGACGGGTGTACTAACCAACCAAGAATAAAATTTGATTTATCATTTATATTTGAAATCATTTTTATTGGCAGATAGCGGGTTCTTGAAACAAGCTTTAACAAATATTGCCATAACCAAAATATTAAAAAGTCTAATTGTCAAATTGTGATAATAACTAAACTAGATTTATAAAATCTTTGGGTTTTTATTTATCTGATATATAAATTATTTTATTGTTTTTGTTTTACTTTGTTAGATCATATTCAAGATATTATCATGCATGTGTTCCAGTATTTAAACATGCTCCGTCAGGAAGGCCCTCAGGAATGGATCCATAGGGAATGCCAGGACTTGGATAATATGAGGTTCCGGTTCAAGGACAAAGAAAGGCCTTCATCCTATGTGATGACTACCGTTGCCAATCTTCATGTGAGTTGTTTTATCTTAATATGTAAGGGTGTGGTCAAGTGTTTGCAGTGCTCGGTTTTTTATCTCAAGATCATAGGTTCATAATAATAATAATAATAATTATTAAGTACACTTATTCACTGCAGTAGTGCTCAAGGCGCTACAGAATGACAGAACCAAAAATTACCGTCAACCTTAAAACATTGATTCTTGTGAACACATTTTTTTTTTATATTTAGTAATATTTTCTCTCAACACTATAATTAAAGCAGTTATTAATGTTTTGATACATTTTGTTGCTCTATTCAACATGTCATGCATGAATAAACTTGTGTGTTGGCAAGTTGGATGTTAGAGTGGTTCAGGCAGGACCACCGCAATGTGCAGCACGTAATATCAGCACTGGATCGAACGGCACCCTCGCCTGTGGTTCTCTTGGTCTTCTCAGATACGGACTATAAACCATAGGTCTGCCGGTGTACACAATTTGGCTCGTGCATTTTGAAGAAACCAGTAAACCTTTTGAGACAAGTAGATGCTTACCTCTCCTGTCCTGTTGTGGACAGAGGAGACAAGCTGGTACTGGTTTACCAGGTAGCTCAGCCACGAAGTGACCCTTAGGTGCGAAACAATTTACTGAAGAGCCAGTCCACACCTTGAGTGCTTTGTTGAGACTGTTTCAGTATAAAGTGCTATATAAATCTACATTTTTATTATTATTATTCTCATACAATATTTAATTGTTGTTTCTTCAGGAATATCCATTCACAGAAGTGCTGTCAGCTGACTACACCATGCCTGACTACAGACCAGATCTTATAAAAATGATACTTGGCTTACTTACCCCTGATAAGGCAAGGTAGGCTAGGAAATGTCTGAGTACAGACTATATTCATAAGCGGATTTACAGGGGAGGCTCGGACGGCTCCTTGGCCCCCTAAATTTTTGAAAATTCAAAAAACAAATTACATTGAAATTTTATCCCTCACCCACAACCACAACCGTGTTTGAACTGAGGTAGTCTGGACTCTTTATCTGTAAAATTACCTTTCTGTACCCCATCATTGGCGTATCCAGGATTTGCAAATGGGATAAGGGGTGGGGAGATGTGCTGAATTTTACAAGGGACAGAGCATGTCATTGGCTATGACTACACCAAAAATCGGTCTACGGTAACCTAGTTTGACATTTATTTCCATTAATTTGCTAATATTTTTCATGTTTGAACTTCGAGTGGGATGTTTAGGCACCCTAAAAAATCCCTTAGTTATGCCACTTCTCTTGTATTTCGAATCCTGGATCTGCCACTGATATTTTGTAATAATGCTGCTTGGGTTATATTCTTAATATCCCAAGGAAGACTACTGGAAATTTCTCTAGAAATATCAAAGGGGTCCTTTTAAATTATGAATAATTACATGTTTTCTCTTATTAGGATTTCTGTGGTTTCGAAAAGTTATGAGGGCAAAACAGAACAAAAAGAAAAATTGTATGG
>NW_022685220.1:292452-329991 GCF_011630105.1 Anneissia japonica
ATAAGAGACAGGTTTGGTAAATTAAATTTTATAAAATACATAATGATAGTGGAGTACATAATTATTGTTATGTGTATTGCTATTTTTGTGATTATTGTTATTGTAGTTAATATTTATTCATTTCAGTTTGTCGTTTTATTGAAATATGTAAATGTTACATGACATATTCATGAGCAATTCTTATATTTTAACAGAAATGGCAGAACGCTGGTTTTAACCCAAAATTTTCACTTCCCGAAAAGAATGACTTCATCCCAACGGATTTCAGCATAGTCCCAAGGGAAGAGGAGTCGTCCGCTCTTCCGGTCCTTATCAGGGATACACCTATCTCCAAAGTTTGGCATAAACAGGACGACACTTTCCTACTACCTAAAGCTTGTTATTGTATTGATTTGACAAGGTGTGTGGTTTCTTGCCACTTTGACTTATTAACCTTTTTGTTTATTTTCTTAATACATTCTTACCTTACTGCAGTGCACCCTCCAATTCGAGACCCCTCTAATTCGAGACCACTTTTCCGAAGACCCAAATAAAAATATTCAACCTTTTAACACAAAGCTAGTCCTCTAATTGGAGACCAACCCCAAGACCACCCCAAATTTTCAGGTCCCAAAAGTGGTCTCAAATTGAATCGGGCAAACTGTAGTATCTTTGCTTTGAGGTTACTGCTTTACCTAAATAATCAGTAGTAATAATAATGCGCAAAGCATGTAGGAGCGTTACACACCGCGCAGGCATTCCTCTTTCCAAATGACAAATTTAATAATAGAGAAAGCCTATCAAAGAAGATGAGGATGCCCTGGTCAAAATCAACTGGCTGCCACGATGACCGAAGTAATACCATGCTGTATTTGTTGTGCTATACCTCGTAAATATTTTACAGCAACTCGTTGGTCTATATCAGACATTTCCATCTGTGAGAGTAAAATTACACCATTTGCATAATGTTCTGATAGCATGTATTCGATATGAGTTATACTTTTTTCGTAACGTCCGCATAAATTTAGCATGCACAGAGAAGTAGTTGAAACTACCACACCACGTACTGAGTGGAATTGACAAAGGAAATGTTGTTATTACCTAATTAATATTTATGTAATACCTATTAGCTCCTGGGTGGAGAGAAGCAATGTAGGTAAAGTGTCTTACCCAAAGACACAAGCAAGCAAACTAACCTCAGACTCGAACCCAAACTCTTGTATTTAACCCCAGAGCATTACCACTGTGTCATTTGCCTCTTTTGATTTTACTCTATCAATGACAGATTTCCTTATGTCTATTTTTTGTTCTATTTTTTATTCAGTCCACTGAGTTACCGTGATCCTTTACATACCAATCTAACAAGGTTGTTTACGGTACTGGTAAAGGACACCCTCAACGAGTATGCCTACGCAGCTGAAATTGCGGGGATCGGTTACTCATTAGACAGTACTGTTTATGGTCTGTATGTAAGTATTGCTCAATTAAGATCAATTTTTTTTTGTAACTTAATTGCAAAATTATTATGAGGATTAATCATTTTTTTTCATTACTGTGTATTTATTGTAGGACTAATGTATTAAAAATTACTTGCATTTTGAAATTGATTGTAAACTGAACTTTTATTTTTTTTCAGCTGAATATTACCGGTTATAATGATAAGCAAGATATACTTCTGAAAAAAATCCTGGAAAAGTTAACAAACTTGACGATCGATGTGAAACGATTTGAATTATTGAAAGAAATGGTTAGAAAATACATAGAGGCATTTATATTATTTTAATGTTTTTACTTGACTATTTTATGCTAATTAACTTTTTCATTGGCATTGGAGAGCCACTAGACAGTGATTTGGTTCACTTTTTGGCAATTTTGTCTGGCGAATTGAGAGTTTTTTTTCCCTCTCTCTCTTATTATTTTGTGTTTGTCAGTTTCATTGTTTTTAGACTAAATAAATGGATTAAATGGAATGTAGCCTGTACCGTAAAACATACGTACCCTTTGCACTAAAGGGATATTCGTAAGCTTAAAAATTTGTAGTAATGAAGAGTTGGTTTAATGACATGGTTAACTTGTTTTCAGTATTCCAGGATGTTGAAAAACTTCAATGCTGAGCAGCCTCATCAACATGCGGTGTACTATACTGCAGTGCTGATGTCAGAACTGGCCTGGACCAAAGAGGAGCTTTCAAACAGTTTGGATGGTAAATTGGGCTATTTCTTATACTTAGAGGAAATCTACATTATTTGCATACAAACATGACATATACTTTGAATTAGTGTTACTGAGGCTAATTTCTTATACTTGCAGAGGTCACAGTGGAAAGGTTAACAGCATTTATACCCCAGTTGCTTTCAAGACTCCATATAGAAGCTCTGTTCCATGGAAACTTAACAAAGCAGGTAAATTATTAAAACAGTGAAGAGTGCCCTCAATAGACATTAAAAAGAAAAACAGTACATTACTATAAAAGAAATGAAATTAACATTTGTTTTGTCTCTGTTAATTGCAGAGGGCACTTGAAGTGGTGGACATGATAGAGACTGTATTAAATGACCATTGCGCTACCAAACCGCTATTACCCAGTCAGTTGGTGAAACAAAGGGAGATCCAGCTACCAGACGGTATTTTGTGTTTGTATATCTAGTCAATTATCTGAACTGATGTTGGTATCATTGATGATTCAGCAGTATACAGTGTACATATTTAATGTATTTTATATTTATAAGTCATGAAATACTACCACCCAGGGCTGAAACATAGCACCACCACTTCATAACCCGTCTAAACATAACCAGCCTAGAATGATCAGCTTGCTTGTGGTTCAAAGTCCTGATCACGAAGTTAGAACCAGAACAGAAAATGCTAAGCCAATTCACCTTCCAATAGACCTTTCTGCTGAGCTCCGCCCATTGTATGTTGTTGCTGAGGTCTTGCAAAACGACAATGTAGAAACATATGAAAACATGTGCATTTGTGGGTCCACAAATATTTGATTTTGTTTTTCACAGGGTGTTACTATCAATATCATAAGTGCAATGATGTTCATGATAGCAGCGGCATTGAGATGTACTATCAAGTTGGCCTCCAAGAAACACAGCAGAACATGTTACTGGAGCTGCTGTGTCAGGTGGTCAGTGAGCCTTGCTTTGATACCCTGAGGACACAGGAACAACTTGGTAAGAGATAGTCACCGAAGAACATACATAACAACTTACTCTTCAAAAATTTGCACTGGAGATTTGTATCGGAAAGTTCACACACTGCGGAACCCCCATTTATGATCATTTCCATACCTAATATATAATATAATTATTGGATGAACATTCGCAAAGGGGAAGAAGGTCTGCACCTCCGATGTAAAGATGGCGGTGCCATCACTGCTATGTATACTGGCTTTTGGCATCTTCCACCTAGAAAAGGCTGCCGCTCTACTACCTCACTGCTAAGTTGGTGGCGCGCTGCCTCAAGTAAAGAGGAGCGATATTGGGTTGTGGGGAAGAAGAAAAAATTAACTACTGAATTATATTTGTTTTAACTAAGTCAAACATCATTGAAGAGGTAGTAATTACAGAAGAAAAAAAACAATGATTGCGATCATTAATATTGTTGTTATAACCTTTGTTTTTAATATTTGTAGGATATATTGTCTTCAGTGGAGTGAGGCGGTCGAATGGTGTACAAGGATTACGTGTGATCATCCAATCGAATAAAGTCCCTAGTTATCTGGACAGCAGAGTTGAAGCGTTTTTAATGCAAATGAAGGTACAAATAAAACTTTTTTTTATTATCAATTCGATAAGATACATTTTTCTCAAAAATGTTTATAAAAATATATTTCCTGTTGTTAATACTTTAATTTTGTTCTCTTTCAAGGATCACATCACTAACATGAAACAGGAGGACTTTGAACAACAAGTTTCTGCATTAGCTGTGAAGCGATCTGTGAAGCCGAAGAAATTAACAACAGAATGTAGAAAATACTGGAGTGAAATTTCTTCAGGACAGTATAATTTCGATAGAGGTAAATTTTGCACAGTTGGTGGTCAAACAATAGACCATAGACTATATTTCTTGTGATTGTGGTTGTGATACAGTATGTTGGTTGTGTTGATGGTTGATAATGGTAGTTGGGTGATGTTAATAGTAGTAGTGGTAGTGGTTGTTGGGATGGTATGTTGTGATGGTGGTTTTTGTTAAATTTGTGCTGGTAGTGGTAATGATGGTGGTAGTTGTGGTGATGGTAGTAGTGGTGATTGATGGTCGTGGTGGTGATGGATGGTTGTACTGGTGATGGTGGTTTTGATGATGGTAATAATAATAGTAGCAGTGGTGCTGCTAGTGGTGGTGATAGTCCGTGTTGGTAGTGATGGTTGGGAATTGTAGTGATGGTTGGGAATTGTAGTTGTTGTTGTGAGTGCTATGCTTTTAACAGATCGAGGATCAGACTGCACCCACCGAAGGGTATCGTTTTAGAAAGTGATTTGTGCTAAATTCTTGCCACTTATACAACTCGCTTGTTAAAAAATAGATTTTGACAATATTTTGTTAAAATAATTTTTATAAAGAGTGACCAATTGTAAATCAATAATTTAAATTCCATTTTATTTCAATTTGTATTTCTTATGTAAAATCTATTATGTAAATAGCAATTTTTATTTATGCAATATAAATTTGAATTACATATAAGGTAATGTATATAAATAATAATTTAACTTAATTAATTTGTAATTAATAATTATTATACTGCACGTTTTGTGATGCATTATATTTTTATGTGTACTGTTCATTGAACGTTATGTGACTTTATTGAGCTTGTCAACAAAACGAATTTCCTTTTTGGACAAATAAAGTTTCAGTAGTCTGTATTCTGTGATGGTGTTACTTGTAATTGTGGTTGTTGTCGTGAGGGTAGTGACGTAAGATATTAGTGGCCATGGTGATTGTGGTGGTGGTAGTGTTGATGGTACTTCTGGTGAGGTGGTCTTTGTTTACTTCCATTTGACAATTTGCATATATTCTCCATCTAGATTCTATTGAAGTTGCCTGCCTTAAAAACATAACAAAAGAAAACCTGATAGACTTCTTCAACAATTACATTGACATAAGTGCTCCAAAACGACACAAAATTTCAGTTTACGTCAAAACTAGTATTGCAGCAGACGAACTGGATGCCGCTTCTGGAAACCATGTGATGGACAATCCCATTGACCATCTTCCATTAACCATAGTAAGTACTTAAATTTTGCAACCTTCAGCTTTTTTCCTTGGCCAAAGCAATTTACCTATGTAAATTTGAACAGATTAGCTCAGTCGGCTAGACTGGTGGTAGCCACTGTGTGTTCTCTGAACCATGAAGATCTCATGCCCCCCAGTTCAATTCCCATTCCTGCTTTCCTTGTATTTCAGCTAGAGGGCTGAAATGTATGTTACGAGAGCGCACCGTCTTTTGCATGAGGCATATTAAGCCATTGGTCCTGTGTGCATTATGGCCCATGTGCACGTTAAGGAACGCAGTACACTCTTCAGAAAATAGTAGGGGATTGTCTCCCAGTGTACTGCCCAATCACCACCAGAAGAACCCCACTGGAAATAAGTCTTCTTGAGACTTCCGTGGGTTATTCTTGGTGTTTACACTGAATAAATCCAGTCCAATCCAGTGTTTGTCTATCCACTGGGGAGTATAAATGTGAGGTCTCACCACAAAATAAGTCACACATTGAAAATCAAAAACTGGGATTATACCATATTTGAATAGATCAAATTATGAGCTTTAACTAATTTTTTAATTTGAATGGGTTTCATTTGATAAGTAGATGTAGAGATGTGAGCGTTTGAACTTTAGATGAATGGAAACCTGGTTTTGTCAAAGTTCAATTAACTTGTACAAATCATTGTAACAATGGAAGTACAGAGAATACTTTTATAGTAAGAAAATCAACTCAACAAGTAAACTATCAAAGTATAAAACTATAAATATCAAAGTATTCAAAAACATTGAAATAAGCAATTTTGAATTCGACATATTTTGGTTATTATCTAAATATGACATGAATGATGCATCTCATTTTTGTGATTGAACATGACAATTTTTTAATAATAAATTTCATTATCGGTAAATTTTGTATTATCTTGAAAATGTGAAACTTTTCCAATTAGGGGTGCGGTGGGGGATGCATACACAGCCACCTCGCAACCCTCCCCCCTCCATTTCTCTTGGATACGGGCCTGGTAATGCTTCATGACTTGCTTGGTATATTCCCGGGGAGAGAAGAAAGTAAGAATAGTCCTATAAGACTATTATACATCAGGTAATTTATTGCTGTCAAAGAAATTATATGCCTTGTTTATTTGTTTCAATTCCTTTTGTTTCATTTTATTTATCAACTAATTTTTTTTTTCTATTTCACAGCCGGTGGTTGTGGGAGATGTCACAGATTTCAAAAGCGGTCTTCCACTGTTTCCACGCCCTGCTTCCTACATTGATATATCGCCCGCCAAATCAAAACTGTAGCTTTTACCGATGTTTAACTTTAAAGCCAAAATGAGCCTGGAGTTAGAATCTATCAAAATAAAACCTGCCACGCCCTTTTTCCCTATATGTTGCCCATTTGTTGAAAAGATGTTAATATGATAAATACATGTTTTCCCAGTTTATGATTGGTTAAGGACATCATCAAGTCATGTCTAAAAATTTACTGAGAAAACTCCACTCAGACAATGGGACAACTTTTATAATCCCGAGTTTCAATTTTTTCATGCCCGATAATAGTTTCCTTGAATTATATTTATTTTCCTGTATTGATTTCAAGATGTTGTTACTGTCTGAAGGTTTGCATGGCGAAGTAATAATATATGTTAATGTTTGCGGTACACCACGTACTGTAGGTAGTTCTGAAAAAGAACTGTTGTTGTTGGTTGAGAATATCTCGACGTTTCGTCTTCAGGAGAATAATATCTGTTATAATATCAGTATAATTAAATTATTATTATTATCTGATAATATCAGATATTATTCTCCTGAAGACGATACAAGCAATTACTCAATCGAAAAGTCGAGATATTCTCAACCAACAACAACATTTCTTTTCAGGACTATCTACTGTACGTGGTGTACCACAAGCATTAACATATAAGATATTGTTACATATTCATAACTAATCACACATGTATAACCGCAGTTATATAATTTATTTCCAGTTTATAACCAATTGTGAAGCAATATTGCCGATTCTGGAGGGCAATACCCAAGGGTCATTTTTTTCATAATACCTCTAATGAAACGCAACAAATGTGATATTTATTTGCGGCGCTTAATCGAGAGTATGTAATATTACACTGTGTGTAATGAAACAGTGTTTTAAATTCAATGTATACAGTGTTAATATGAATAAATAACACAATGAAGACACAAGGATTTCTTATAAACGTTTGTTTACGATGATAGGACCTATGATAGGCCTACTGAACTACGGGAAAAGGTGAAATAGGTAACATGGAAACGGGCAAGGGAAGCGCCACGCAATATTTTTTTATAAGCGCCGCTCTTGAATAAGCGCCGCTCTCGAATAAGCGTCGCTCTCAAATAAGCACTGTACTGAAGCCGCCAAAAATTTTATAAGTGCCATGGCGTTTATTCAAGCATTTACGGTATACAGTGTTGAAATGAATAAACACAATGATACACAAGCAATTCT
The DNA here is from genome assembly GCF_011630105.1 of Anneissia japonica. Taxonomy (NCBI): domain Eukaryota; kingdom Metazoa; phylum Echinodermata; class Crinoidea; order Comatulida; family Comatulidae; genus Anneissia; species Anneissia japonica. Next base: position 300,129 of record NW_022685220.1, read on the forward strand.
TTATAAACGTTTACTGTATTTACGATGACGTAGGACCTATGATAGGCCTACTGAACTACGGGAATTTGTGAGATAAGTAACATGGGAACGGGCATGGGAAGCGCCACACCAATATTTTTTATAAGCGCAGCTCTCGAATGCACACGGCTCTCAAGTAAACGCCAAACTGAAGCCTCCAAAAATTGTATAGTGCCGCGGCATTTATTCGAGCACATACGGTACAATACAAAGCTGCTCTGTTTTTGAAAACTATACTCAGGGTTGTAATACATGTATTAGAATGTTTGCTTGCTTGTGGGTTTATATTCTGCTTGATTCACCAGCAGTCGCGTAACAACTATGCATGGGACTTGGGGAGCGAAAAAGCTTTTTCGCACACTCCAGATTGACTTCGTACTGGAGGCCCTGGACTTCTCTCCCCCTCTCCCCCTGCAGGAGCCCATAGGCATTACACCACTGGTCACCTGTGAAAGTTCATTATGTACTGATGCCGTGCAATTAGGATTTCATGACAGTAAAATATTTTTCAAAGATTATTATTATTATACATATATATAAGTATTTTATCCTATGTGGGTATTACAGTAGTATACTACTGTACATTATATGAATTGTTTTTATAAGTAACCCATTGGACCAAGTACTTACTTAGAAACTATTCACTGACTGATACTTTGGTATCACTGACATTGTCAGTGCTAGATGACATTGTATACCCTCTAACATTTGTTTGGAGTCCACTCAGGTGAATACTTTTCATTAAATTGTATCTATTGTGTGCCAAGATTGTGGTCACCTCTGTCTTCTGTTTATGGTTGTTTTCTTTCTGCCTACTTATGTGAATGAAGACTAGCTGAATAAAAGCAAGCAATTTATATAGCATTTTACGCTGAACATCTCAGTCCCTTCACATTACAATAATCTACACTCATGAGTGTTTCTTGTCATTCATGAATACTCAGTACTAGGCCATTACCCAGCGGGTTTCAATGGTTCGGCCCTACCCATTTTTGAGCGATTCCCAGCTGATTCAATCCATCACTCACCGCTTGCATCAAGTATTATAAAAATGATGATCAAATTGACCATTATCATGCTTGTACTCCATGGTGCTTCGTGTGTACCACACCAGGGTCTATGCTTCCTAAAGGCTAGAAAATCCTGGTTATGGGTCTGCTCAAGATAGAGCAAACCCATATTAGCAGTTAAATCGTACCAGGTACCCATTCATTCTGTCAAGATACCGTAGTAAAACGTCAGAACATGGTCAATCAGAGAAAATAAAATATTCTAAACATTAACCAAAAAAATGAGGTTCCATCCACCGAGATCTAAAGTCGGATTGCGAGATTTATGAAACCGTGTATATGCGCATGGTCATGAACAATTGTAGATGTCACCTGTATAAATGACCCAGGTTTTAACGAAAGTGTGCTGTAGGCCCTACAATTGGTACTCTGTCTCTGCCCACATTGCACAAACATCTGAATTAGGCCTACTTATAATACACGACTCGGGTGCGCGTGCCTTTATTATAATTTGAGAAGTATGAAAAAAAAGCATGTAATAAAAATATAATAAGATTGGGTTTCGGCACATGGTAAAGTACAGTAAATTAAAATAGGCCTACATCAAAGACAATTGAGTTTTATTTTCAATGGAACATCACAGCGATTATTTGATCGATGATGATGAATTTTCTATTATAAGAGTGTCATTTCCGGTAATCTAGGGGTAATATTTCCCCAAATGTTCCCACCTCAGTCCTATGGTGTGGACTAATGGCTAAGTAGGTTGGCCTAAATTAAATACATCAAGGACAATGTTTTTAATATTTATTTTCTGTAGTACATCACACATATTAATTAGATATCTATGGTTGCCGAAAATCGCTAGTAATAAAACATGAGAAATTTGTTGGCGCTTCATTTTGATTATATAATGGTGATGTGATGACGATCATGGAAAGTATGGAGTGGGTGAAAGCAACGAGGCTGGAGAAAATTTTGCCTTTGCGATGAGCCACGACTTGAAAGTGGAGAATACATTTTTCCAGAAGGTAGAAGCACAGGGTAACCTACAAGAGTGGACCATCGGAGACGCAGATTGACTTCATCATGTGTAGGACAATGAAATGCCAACTTAAATCAAAGGCTGCAAGGTTATCCTGGGTGAAAGTGTCACCAGCCAACACAGACTCTTGATCTGTACGCTGAATTTATTGAAAGCGAGAGAAAATAAACTAACAAGAGTGCCTAAAACTAAATGATGGAAGCTGGCTGAGTCGAAGAGTAGAAAACAGTTTGCTGCGGAGGCAACTAATAAGCTACAACAAAGAATGAGATATAATACACAGGACTGGAAAACAGTGACCGTGGATATGAGGAAGCTTGGAGATGAGATACTGGGGAGAACATCAGGAAAGACCAAGACTGGGAAGGAGACTTGGTGGTGGAACGAGGAAGTCCAACAGTGCATCCAAGCCAAGAAGTTGGCAAAGAAGGCCCTAGATAAAGCGAACACACTGGCGAACAAAGCTACATATAGATTGGCAAAAAAAGAAAGCCAAAAAGGCAGTATCCACTGCGAAAGCAAGGCCTTATCAGCTGTATGATGACTTGTATTCTACCGAAGGGCAGAAGGGTCTTCAGGATTGCAAAACAAAGGGATAAGACAAGGGCGTCGGAAGCGGTCCGGTTTTGGCCGGACCAATAATTTACAACTCAATATCGTTTGTAAGCCAAATTCTACTTTCTCTGACGCAATCAAACATAACTTGCACATTCAGCTTTTTAACAATATGGAACAAATTTATAAATATATATATATAATTAGATAATGTTATTGTTATATATTATATAATAATATATCAATCATTCAAATAGGCATACAAACATGGGTAAGACTCAAACAATGAAAGAATAAATTGATCAAAGGGTGTATATACATTTCATTAATTATGTACAATTTATTATTATATAATTTGAAAATAAACTCTATAATTCTCCGTCTTTAATATACAATTTATAGTTTCGTTAGAATAAATTGAATTCAACTTTCGAAGGTCGTCAGGAAGGTGGTTAAATAAGGTAAGGGCAAGGAAGCTAAAATGCTCTTTTATAGCATTCAAGTTTTGGCTTAGGTTATAGATTCAAGTTTAGATTACTAGAATGCTAGATTAATATTAGTAAAACATTTCACTTGTTTATTCAGGCCCCGAAACCTCGACTCAGAAATACCGGGATGGTGTTCGGAGGGAGATACGTTTACATCTAAAATTTTCTTAGGTCTTGATTAAGTTTTTTTGTTAGGAATTAGTTATTTTATTATTTAAAAGCGTACATGTTAAAAGCTTGCTTCTAATTTTCATATTTTCATTTATTGTTGATAACTTTAAATTTTCTATAATTATACATGTGAATATGAATGTGACTCAGTGAGCTAATTCAAAATCAAAACAAGCATTTTAATGTAAATTAAAACGGCTGTTTTTAATATTAAGTTTATCATCTGGTACGTTATATTACTGTACTAAATGCAAGAATTTACTAAATAATTAAAACTAAGAAATAATTCAGTAAATTTCGCCCAAAAGCTAATTTTATTTATTTTTGTTGTAAATCGAACACTGGGTCCCTTGCGATGCACAGGGCAGCTGAACACTGAGGGTGACACAGACTTGTAAATATGGCATGCGCAAAATATGTTCTATAAGGATAATTATGAGATAAATTCATGAGATTTTACCAAAGTAAAAAAATTGTGCCAAGGGAGAGATTTTTATAGACCACCAACTTGAGCCCACCATGGTTGGGACTGAGGGAAAAATGTTATGATTATGGCACCTCTAGTTTGCCGGAAATAGCACTCTCATTCTTAATTTTTTTTTTTTCTCCTTTATATTTGCTACTTTTAGAAATTTGGAGGGGGCGGCTGGGACCACCTTTCCGAGAGTCACACAGGTTAAGAATGCTGTATCTAGAAAAATAATGACCAAATCACAATTAGTTGTTTAATTAATATGAAAGACAGTGTATTGCGAAAATGATACACTTTTCAAAATTTCTTATCATTTACATAATTATATGAAATGAGATGCTTACCGTACTCGCGCGAATAAGCGCCCGGGCGCTTAAAATATTTTTAGCACTTTTTGAGGGGCGCTTATTGAAATGGGGCGCTTATTCGAACGGGGCGCTTATCAAAACAGAGTGGAAATTGAGGGGGCGCTTATGGAAATAGATGAAAATCGAGGGGTTATTATGACAACTTATTAAATTCAAGAGGCACATTTTGAATGAAAAATGATTATATAAGGACATCAGGAAACTGCAAATTACGAATGGTGGTGCGGCGGAAAAGATGATCGTCCAGAGAGCATGGCTTGTCATGACAAGAATGTTGTAATTAGGACCTACATTATTACATAACAGCAGAATAGCAGATGAAATTAGTGGTGGTGGTTACTTGTTGGCCATGCCAATTGAGATTAGCAGGATTGCATGATCATTGCAGGTTTTTTTGAAAACTCAGATGGGAATGTGTTGTTAGGTGCAAATTGTCGGAAAAGCAGTAGGACTTAGGCTATAGAAAAAAGTAAAAAGATAAAAGCTGGAAATATATCTGTCTGTCCAGAGAGCTCTCATCTGTCCAAGATAAATATCCTCATTTTGATATTGACTAAAGGAGAATGTGATTCCACTCCACACCTCAAATCATGCCAACATCCACAGTCCAGAATTGATTGAATTATTGAGGGGGCGTTTATTCAAATTAGAAGGGACGCTTATTCAAACGGGCGCTTAAGTAAATTTTCACGTTGGTAGGGTGCTCATTCGAGAGGGGCGATTATTCAAACGGGGCGCTTATTCGTGCGAGTACGGTATTCCTCAATGAATAAATAAAATGCAAGAAACAGAACACATTATATAAAGTAATATGAATAACAATGATTATAGGTCTATTATATTTATACGTTGACGGATGTTCAAATACCTATAAAAAAAAAAAAGATTCTAGATTCAAGAACACTTTATTGTCCATTTTAAAGTAGGAATTTCTTTTTCCTTTGGTTAAAAAGGATAAAATTTCATGAAAAATTACAAGACAACTTGGCAATGACGAGAAATACTAACAAGTTAAAATAGTAAATTGTTTGTTGTTGATTATTAATTACCGGTCAGATTTTTTAAGGTGTGAGAGTGCAATTTCCGGGTACCTAGAGGTTCATATTCTCAAATTATGTTCGCACTTCAGCACGAACCACAGGTTTTTGCTCTAAAATGATGACAGTATGCTAATTAAATAAAACATGTGTTATATATACACAGGGTATAGTATGCTTATTCCTCCATGAATAAATGAAGTTCAAGAAACACGAACATAATTACCGTATATTATATAATGCAATATGAATAACAAGGATTGTACGCCTATATTATGCGAGTGGACAGATATTGTGAAATACATATAAAAAAATGTGGCCTAAATTAAACATGTGTTATGAATACACATGGTACAATATGCTATGCATTATTTAGTAAACCTATTATCAAATGTCTTTTGAATTAAGCAAGGTGAATACTTTAGATTTTCGAATAACAGACTGCTGGTATATTATTTAGTCTATCTAGTAAACTTTTGGTTTATTAATGGCAGGAGGAGGAACATGTATGTTATTCCCATCATATGGACAGATCTACCAGGTGATAAATACGCAATAGAGCATTAAGAATCAGGGGAATCAACTCGGGTGGCGGGTCAATATTAGAATAAGGTACTGTACGTTTCACAGGGGTTCAACTCAGGCCCTACAAAGGCTCCAGTCAGGGTGATTAGATACTTAGTAACTGTTAGATATACTTATTAATCAATTAAACTGATCGATTTTCACTTTTTTAATTTTAAAAATCCCTACTATGACATGGCCCAGGCCGCCCAATATACATGCGTACAACCCGTAGCTGAGATATGGCCCTGAAAAACTGAAAAAAGGTGTCGGGGGTATTGTGTGATAAGAGAATACCACTAAGAGTGAAAGGAAAAATATACAAGATGGTTGTGCAACCAGCTATGCTATATGCCATGGAAACACTACCGCTGCTAGCCGGCATGCCAGAAAACTGGGAGTGACAGAGATGAAGATGTGCAGATGGGCTTGTGGATACACAAGAAGAGACCATGTGTTAAATGATGACATCCGTGCGAGGCTCCAGGTAGTGAATAATCAGTGTGTTGGGCAGTAAGTCCCGACTCAGGTGGTTTGGCCATGTGAAGAGGAAGAACTCAAGCGATGTAGAAAGACGTATGTTGGATATGAAACTTCCGGGAAAAAGAGCAAGAGGGAGTCCGAAACTGAGGTGGTAGACTGTGTAAGAAGTGACATGAAGGCTATCGGAGCTACAGAGGATGTGGTCCATGATAGAGAAAGCTGGAAAAGGATTGTGTCTGCCTCAGCAACCCCACATTTAAGTGGGAGCAGCTAGAAGAAGAAGAAGATGTGAGGACGATGAATTTTGCTATATAAAATGTAATTTCCGGTCATCTAGACCTATTATTTCCTAAAATTTTCGCACCTCAGGCCGAACCATGGCCACAATATTCCTTTATTAAATATCTGAATGTGACTAAATTTTGAAGAGTCATCAATGATCGAAAAACTACTTTAATTAAGTATAACTGTCTGTTGGACGTGTTTGTGGGCTTACCGGTGAAGTGTAGACAAACATATTATCATTAATTTCTATGTGATACATGTAAAACGGTTTGGGGTAGTGGTGAGAAGAGTGTTTTCCACACTACCAGCCCCGGGTAATTTTTTTTTTTTTTTTTTTAATTTAAAAAAAAATAAAATACTTTTTTTTCATTATTTTTTTATGGAGACAAAATGCAGGGGAAATTTATACTGAGGAGGTGGATTATGATGAGGACTCAGTTATGTACTCTCCGAGTGCCCTCTGGCTTGTTCATTTATTCATTTTTGAAATATTTTCATTTTCACATTGTCATAATATTATCATCTCAATTCATATAAATCACAATACCATAATATTATCATCTATATATATTAGAGTATGCAGATGCATACTCCAAAGTGATTACGTTTCATATGACTCGGCCCTATCAGTCTTGAGTCTTGAGAGGCTCTCTACCCGCATAGATTCTCTCTTAAACCGCTTTGTATCAAATCATCTAAATCTGATCGTTTTAATTCCTGGTTCCAAAATCTCATAGTATTCACAATATGTCAAAATCGCACAAATTATGCATACAAGGAATTCAAGTGTAAAAGAGAAAGGTTCTACTCCAGCCCTGTACCATCTATGGTCAGGATCCTTAATAACAATAAATAATCAATCAATGTCCGCAGCAAAAAAGGCTATGAAGGGATGAAAAGGGAGAGGGGGAAGAAAGGCAAAGAAATTGTTTTAATTATTTTTCTCTCTTCTACCGGTATTCTTATTCATTAACTTTCTCTCATCAAGACTTGGCGAATCTTCTCACGTATGTGTGTGTGGTTTTTTTTTTTGTTTTTTTTTTGTTTTTTTTACTGTCTTCCCTTGTCTTCCCTTGTTTGCTCGTGTCATTTATGTTCTTTGGTAGGGTCGTGCTTTTTAATGTTCTGATTTTTTTTCTGTTGTAAATTTTTGCCATCCCAATTTTTCACTTTCGTTTTAAATGTCTTTTTTAAATCTTTTAAATCTTAAATTTGTTAATAACCTCACTTGTGTATTTATTTGTAATAATTGTTATACCTTTATAGTAATAAATGAATATAATAATATTGATAATAATTTTTATACTTTTATTGTAATAAATGAATATAATAACAATTGTAATAATTAAATAATAATCACAATACCTTTTTGAATGAATATTTAGAATGATTTCCTGTTTAATGTACTTTTTGGTCAATTTTTTCTTAATTCAGTTTTTTTATTTATTTTTTTTTTATTTATTACTTTCTTGCATAATACATACATAACATAACACAATATAATACAAGACAATTGTTCAGGAGAAAAAAATTATTATTATCATCATTATTGTTATTATTATTAATAATAACAACAATAATACTAACAACAATAACAAAACAGTAGAAATAATAATAAGCATGCCATTGAGTTTACAATACCGCGGGGAGATTCAGTTCAAGTGTCTAAGTATATCTTTATAGTTTTCTAGTCGGAGTTTTAGATCCTTGAAATAAGGTACGTATTAAATTTTGTAATTTACAACTATAGATATAATATTTAGTGAACAATATGAAAGAATTAACAATTGGTGGTAAATCAGGGTCTCCAAAGCAGATACTTTTTGTGTCAAAGTTAATTACTGTATTAGTTTCTGTCACAATGGGATTGTGGACGAGGGTTATTTTTGTTCATACATACTTTTTATATATACTTTTATAGTCAAAATAGAGTATTGACAGTTAATTTTGTTCATATGTGCTTTTTATATCTTTTTTATGCTGAAAGTGCTGTGGTATGACGTGAACAGTACAGTAGGCGGTTATATAACGTTATGAAGTTTGTTAAGGTATTGTATTGATTGTGTGGAGACTGAAAGTGGTGTGGTATGGGGTGAAGAATAGGGTTATGCAATGTTATGAAGTGAGAAGCTGGTAGAAAGATTATGCAATGTGATGTGGTGGAATAATGGGATAGAAAAAAGGGGTTAGTGTTGGTGGAACTGCACTGAGAGAAGGTCAGAAATGTTAGCTGACTGTTTGTATGTCCTGTGTGGACTAAATGGAGATTGTAGCAGCACTAATAAAGTGTGGCCTGGTAGAGAAAAGCATCCTGTGTGGATCAGAGTTTGTATGTATTATACATTATTCTACAGTGAATATTATATTATTCATGCTACCAATGTGCGTGTTCAGCTACTAATGTTATCCTGTGTGGATTAAATTTATGTCTACCCCGTGTGGATCCGAAATAAATGCAGTATCCTTTGTGGATCAAACAAAATAAGTGCAGAATCCTATGTGGAACACCAATAATAAAAATGATGTATGCAGTATCCTGTGTGGAACTGAATGTGTGAACAGTTCTGTTGCAAGAAATAATTAGCATGGGACCAACGACCAAGGTAGCGACTCAGTATTGTGTCTGTTAAAAGTTAATTGCGAATTATGCGTGCCATGGGAAAAAGAACCGTGTATTGGCGACACTAGATCGTGTACGCGTTTGTGGACAATAAGAACGAACGGTGTAGTAAGAGTTCTGTTTTATTTTCTTTATTGTGTAATATTTTTGGGGGGGGTTTTTTTCCCAATTATTTGATAATTTATTTAATGTACCATCAAATCAAAGAATTAAAGGTACTTATAGAACAAACCATGTGTCCTTCTTGAATCCGTTTTGTGACAGTTTCATTAAAGATGAAATCTTTAGTAGTTTCCCACAAAGACTGATTCTACACTCAATATTACAAAGATGTGTAAAAGATGATCTTTTTCCTTATTACAGAAAGAACATAGTTCAGACTTTACCAGACCAATCTTATACAATTCTACATTGGTGAAAACGATTCTATGCATAAATTTAAATTGAAAAACTTTAATTTTATTATCGATTGGCAGTTTGTGAAGTACTCAGAATATTTTTTAATGTTCAATATACCCATTTCGGACCATTTTTGTTCTATTTCATTTACATCAGTACCAATACGCTCCACAATGGAATGATGCACGTTGTTACAAGTTTTTTTTGCATTTAAAAACAGATTCACACCTATAAATATCAACGCATTCATTTGTTATTTTCGGATTTTCTTTGAGTTTAATTCTCCAAGTCATTGGGACGGAATGTCGGATTGCATTATACAGAAGAAAATCAATTTTAATTTGAAACTAGGATTATAACTCATTTTGTGGAAGGAATGACCCCTCGATATTTGTTATATTTTTTATAGTGCGAATTCCAGCATTCCACCAGTGACTTTGAATTTTAAAAGCTCTATTAACAAAACAACAATTATTCAATAAAACTTGACTGTAAATCTCATTTGCAGTATCCTGGTTCGGTAAAAAGTGATATTCACTCCAAGCTGATAATACATCTTTTTAATCCAGATAATTGGTTAACAATACCTGACTTATTAGAAAAATTACATGTGAAAATATTTCTTCCACCGATAGATTGTAATTCAGAGGTAAAGAAGGTTTTCCACTTGGCATCACTTTCATCAAGTTTCATCAACGCTTAATCCAGCAAAGTTTGAGAGAATATATAGGTTAGTATGTGTGGCATCTTTAAACCTCCTTTATCTAACTTATTGTAGGCCTATAAAGTTTTTCTTTTTAATTTATCCGGTATTCCATCCCAAAGGAAGGCAAAAAACATATTTTGTACTCTGTTGATAAATTCTGTAGACTCAGGGTATTGGTAGATTTGAGAAGTTATACGATAAAATCGGTAAAAGCCAAAGACTTTATTATCAAAACTTTTCCAATTAAGGATAGATTTCGTTTTTTCTATTTTGTCTAACTTGCTTTCGAAATTAAGTCCAAATAATTGATCACCGTTGCCAGAAACGTGTACTCCCATGTATTTTATAGGCCCATCCGTCCAATTAATATTTTTGTTACATTCGACTTTAAAGTCGGTATTATTGAAGGAACCAATTCTAAGAACGTTACTTTTGTCAAAATTTACACGGAGAGCGGAATATTTACTAAAACTTATCAAGAATCTCTTTTGCCATATTAAGCGTTTGTTCATTAAAAAAAAAAACACTGTATCATCTGCTAACTGGTTTATTCTGATATCAATACCTTTAAATGTGATGCCTTTGAAACACTTTATCTTGTCTAACTGACAAACCCAAAATCTCTGCTGATAATATAAATAGATAAGGGGATAGCGGGCAGCCCTGTCTTAGCCCTCTTGATAGGTTAAAATAATTGCAGGTGAAACCATTGTTAATTTACGCAACTAGAGATATCATTATGCATTACTGTGAACCATCTTTTAATCGCCTTACTAAAGCCAAATTTGTCCAGTGCTTTTCAACAAATTTCCAATTCAAACGATCAAAAGCTTTTTCTAAATCTACAAATAAAAGCAGGTTATTCAGACACTTATCTTTTGCATTTTTAATTACGTCAAGTACTAATCTGATATTTTCCTTGATGTAAACCCAGTTTGGTCTGAATTAATTACGTTTGGCAATGCTTCTTTCATATGTTTGGCAATTATTTTGGATAACATTTTGTAGTCTACATTAAGCAAAGATATTGGCCGCCAATGTTTTAGTTAATGTGGGTCTTTACCTTCTTTTAGGGATTAATTATATTACTCCTCTACGTTGAGATGTTGACAACTTGCCTATTTGGTTTGAATATAAAAATATACTTACTGAGGATTTTTTTACCAGAATAATTTATAGAATTCTGCCGGCAGACCATCTGTACCCGGGGTTTTGTTATTCTCTATTGACTGAATGGCTTCTATATATTCTACTTCAGAAATATATTAAAATTACATTTCTCTGAGGGATTTGGTTGGATTTTATCATTCTGAACTGTATTCATAAATCCAATCGTATCCACTATTATTATCACTTTCAGTATAAAGTTGTTTATAAAAAGTTTCTCCTCATTTAAGATTTCTTTTGGGTCTGTTACTTCTTTACCCTCCTTTTTAAGTTTTGTTATGTTCTTTTTATTGTAATTTCTTCGCTCTAAATTAAAAAAATACTTAGTGCATTTTCCACTAGATTCTATCCATCTGGCACGTGATCGAATCATAGAGCCTTTTGCTTTGCGATCATAAATATCATTTCTTTCTTTTTGTTTGGCCACATTTGGAAACAAAATTAATAATTCATCAAAATTTTAGACCTAAACGGCGCCCTCTGTGGATATAATTTTTCTAATCAGCTACAATGACATTTACCTTTCTTATCTTGCATTAAACACACGGGTTGGTAATCAGTGGACAGACATTCTCAATGCAATGGCCTACAATACCAAATATGTATTGCTGGGGTTCATATACGTATTCGTAATTTCATGTTTTGTTTTTGAATACATGTTTTCAAGAAAATTGTAAGTACTGTATTACCAATTAAGGTACCGGTAGGTCTTTAGTAGGTATATTTTAGTAGTTAAATTCATTGCTTTCCATTAGGTATATGGCAGATACCGGCGCGATAAGTAGGCCTATATAACTATTCTATTCTATTCTATTTCTGTTATTCAACATTGTCCTGGGGAAGAATTAAGTGGGGGCCCCCCATGTGTGGTCTGCCCAAAACGCTTCAGAGGTTAATTTTAGGTGTCTAAAAAACGAAAATTTCGCGGTGGCACCCCCCCCCCCCCCCCCCCCCCCCCCAAGGTGGTGTTTTCTCGATCGGCCACACTTTCGCCTATTTTTTGGACATCTCTTGATCCGCCCCTGCTGGCTGAGCAAATAACCTTGAGCAGGTGGAAAAAAGGAGGTAGTTTTGTCACTTTTTCTCCCGATTTTTAAATATTCAAAAATCTATATCTATAACTGTTCCCAAGTTTTTCGTCAAATATGCTTTTTATGTCATAAAAAAGTCAGTTCAACAACATATCAAAATGTTGGTGGTAGGGTACCGGACAACTTTGGGGTTAAAGACACTGAACGAGTATAGTTCACACATGCTATGATCATCTTGTTTGATAGATACCGGCGTTATACAAATAATTAATATACCTATTTTTTATTATTATATTTTGTTGTTTATTTTATTCAATATAAAATGTTGATTAGAGGCCTATCTAGCATAGTCTTATATCCTGTTGCTTACATCCGTTCTTGTGTACCTTTCGAAATACACTGACTTTAAAGTCATGTGCTTGCGTAGTCTACCCACTTTGCTGTTATACAGAAGCTTTTTAAACATTAAGCAGTTTTCGCCGCACGACGTTAACCTTAACGTTAACGGACGACGTCATAATTTATTCTTCTTGCGTTGCGGAGTACGTTAATTTCAGGATTTTACGTGCTCGACGTACGTTAGTTACGGGTTTGCGCATGCGTATTTCGATTTGTTTACAAAAGGGGCGGAACTATCGCGCTTCATGTTGGGTATTAACGTTAAAGTTAAGGTTAACGTCGTGCGGCGAAAACTAGGCCTACCTAATATCTCTAAAATTAACGTTATGCGGAGACGATGGCTGTAGTGCTTATCGATCTAATTCTTTCTAAATGACTCAATATAGTATCTTGCATCCAAGTGTTGAATGAAACGTTTCTGTTTATAATTATTGATAATGAATCTGGTATAATTCTTTCCAGAAACAAGAAAGACGTACAGCTGTAATGTTTCATAGTAGGAACAGATAAAAAAAAAACACATTACATTAGGAAAATCCAAAGACATCCCTAGATTTAAATGAGTTAATTGAGAGTGAGTGTTTGACATCAAATGGTAGTTTGTTCCAGACTTTCGAGCCAACTAGATGATATGATATAATATGATGATAGATGATGCCATTTTACATTAGGGGTTGAATATGTGTTGATTTGACACATTAGGGAATTGTCCCAGTCCCTTAATAGGTGTTCTTGTATTGTTAAATATAATTATATTTCTCCTCCTTCCACGAAAATCGTTTCTTTAATATAGTTCATTGTCATCTGAAAGGAGGGGTTCTACTGGTTGACTGTTGGCAGTGGTGGGAAATGAAGTTATCAAGATCAAACCTAATATCTTTATTTTTTAGGATGCGGGTAACAGATCACATGATAAGCAGTTATATAAAATCGAATACAAGTGAGAAATTTATAAATACTTCACGATCGCGACCGATCAGCATTGATTGGAGTGGTATCAGCATGACGGCAGTAAACAATTTGAGGTATTTTTATTTTTTGTTTATTATTGTTTTGATTATTACAGTAAAGTCTTATATTTTCGATGATTGTAGGCCTACCATCAGGCTAAGTAATACTGTCAACTGGGCCGCCTAAACCTATGCGGTATCTTCTAACCCAAACGGAAAGCCTTGAATATGGAATTCAAACCCACACATAATTACAGAACCACCCGCTATATTCCCAAGACTCATCCAAAAACCCGGACAAACCGATGAATCCGGACAATCTGACGGGAACCGTTATTCTAATGTAGGCCCGCAGATGTTAGAGATCTGGTAACACAGATTTTTTCCATAATACATACGATCACCAATCGCCTTTTTAATAGCATATTAGGTCTCGTACAGTAGTTGATAATAATGAACTTATAAGTATATACAATATACAACAGTCATGTATGAAAAAAAAACACACACACATTCTGACTTGAACAGCTTTTCTCAATAGGTTTAATTTTCTGTTGTTATGTTGTTTCTTGTGTTTTTTTACCAAAAGAGATCTTTGATTGGCGGGAGGCCATTATATCTTATTGCGCAGTATGCTTATTAGCTCCTCATCTGTAATTGGCTGCCATTAATAGCGCGTATCTCTCTCCATTAGTTAGAATGTAAACTTGTAAGGCTTGTGTTGCAAACGAGGGTTGTTTTTAATTGATGATGCATTTCTTGTATTGTTGATACAGGAAAAAAATTAAGAAATACTTTGATGGAAAGTTGGCAGTGATTGTGTACAAGCGAACTGCGTCGGTGGATGATATGATATTCCAGACAAATGTCACAGAACTAGAAAAAACAAATGTTACTGAATATCTACCGCACCAGGATACGTGCGCTTTAATCGGTAACTCTGGAATTTTATTAAACAATTGTTGTGGACGCGAGATAGACGCGCACGATATTGTGGTTCGTGCAAATTCAGCACCAACTGCTGGCTACGAACGTGACGTTGGGTATAAAACAAGTTTGATGATGTTTAATAAGGCCTCCTCGCTGGAGGTGAAGAACTCGATGGGAAGAAAACCTTTACCTAAATCTAAGAACAAAACACAGATGTTCATGGATTTCAATGATACAATTGTGTGGTACTCCTTGATGTCAGGTGGTCGTGGTACACAAATATTGAAGTCAGCCTTCAGTAAATTATCAAGAGATAATATAAGGGTTGCATACTCCATCAACCCACCTATGGCAATATCAAAAAGGTGACATATTTTTTTTAACCAGCAATAGACAAGTACTTAATTCATCGTGGAGGCTCGGATTCCAGTTACCCGCTGCTCAGTCGATAGGTTTATGGTATAGACAACCACTATGGTATAGACAACCTCGAACATCAATCGATCTCTTTTATGACATTGAAGAAATTATTCTCAAGATCGAAAACATGAAGGTACTGACTATATGATTATGGGGGATCTAAATTGTGATAATTATGTTCTCATTAAACCCTCATTGTTACACAAACAAATTAGTAGAGTTGTGTACAAATTTCAATCTTAAACATGCAATCAATGAACCTACCCGAATAACAAATATCAGTTTAACATTGATTGACGTCATGATTTTGAATAATCCAGAAAAGATACATTCATGTAGGTATGAGTGATCATTCTATGACATATGTTATCTTTGGCAAAAAACAAACGTCCGAAAAAGCAGTAATAATAATAAATTAAAAAAATTATCAAAAACACCGATATAAGACATCACGAAGTTTTAAAAAATTTAATGAAAGAGATTTTCTATCTGGCCTCTTATCTGCTGATTGGAATAGTATACTAGAAGATGGCAATATAAACAAAAGTGCCAAATTATTCGAAAATATTTATGTAAATATTAACAAGCACGCACACTAAAAAGGTGCGTAAAACAACTGCACCTTGGCTGACGGACGAAAATATCATAATGATGCGTAAGCGTGACAAACTCAAAGCGAAATTTCACAAAACGGAAGATGATAATATATGGAACGAATACAAAAAATACAGAAATAAATGTATTCGTAAAAATAAAGTCGATCATGTTAAAAACGGTATTAATGAAAGTAGAAATGATATGAAAAGAATCTGGAGGACAATTAGAAATGTTATTTCTAATAGTAAACGCAAACAGTGTATTCAGAAAATCAAGGAAGGCGATAAAACTTAAATTACCTTTCAAAGTATAGCGAATGCCATAAATAAATACTTTTCTGATATTGGACCAGCCCCCGCGGAGAAAATCGAAGAACCCCATAGTAGTAAATTTGACTATACAGAATTTTTTATTTTCTGGCGACTTCGTTATTGAATAATTAAATAGTCTCCCAATAAACAAAGCAACTGGCTACGACGAAATTCCTGCTAAAATGCTGAAAATTGCATCACCACTAATTGCGCCGATAATCACATACTTAATCAATCATTCATTCACAACATGTTCTTTTCCAGGAAAATTGCTAAGATTACACCAGTGTTTAAAAATGGTGACCCCTCAAACCCAGAGAACTACAGACCAATATCTATCCTCCCCAGAATTTCAAAAATAATCGAAAAATCCGTTCATGATCAACTTCATTCTTACTTAAACAAAAATAATTTACTTTGTAACTCTCAATCAGGCTTCAGACCATCTTACTCAACATCCACTGCTCTCATCAATGTCACAGAGAACTGGTATAGTGGAAGATGTGTGTCTTTTTTTCCGAATATGTCATTAAATTAATTTAAAAGAACTTTGACTGGATAAGGATAAAATATCAAAATACAAATAAACAGTAGTATGAAATTATTAATAAAATAATACAAATTGCATATTTAGTAAATAGAATCAAAAAGTCAAATGCAAAAAAACGAATGGGGAGATAGCAAATCAGTAAATTTAACATTTCTAAAATATTCTTCTGTAATTCTTTTAAATTAATTTAATGACATATTCGGATTTTTGTGATCACACTTTAAATTATTCCATAAGATTGACCTTTTTTTTAAATGCTGCGTGTAATATATTCGGTTTTGGGTTTTTTCGGATAAACAGATTTGAATTACCATGACGAAAATTATAATTGGGATTATTGTATTGAAGTAAATTTTTCAGGTATGTTGGTGATCTTTAAGTTAAAATTTTAAATACGATTATTAAGCATTCAAGTTCGCTTCTTTTTGTTAAAGATACCCAGTTTGCTGAATTCAGTGCTTCTGCACTGGGGGCGTCCCAATTTAGACCACATGTAATTCTTGCTGTCCTATTTTGGATAGTTTGTAATTTTTTCATGAATGTTAATCCGCAGTTTCTTCATACAGAAATACAATATGTTAAATGAGATATAATAATGGCATTAGCAATATTTATTAGAATTCCTTTTGGGAACATACTACGGCATCTAATTAACATATGAAGGCCTTTTAGAGCCTTTTCTCTGATAAGGGTAATATGAGATTCCCATGTCAATAATGCATTAATACACGATCGTATCGTCGGCATACATGCTGAATTTAAATTTATCGCACTGGGAAGATCTTTTATATAAACTAGAAGAGCGAGGGGGCCGATTATCGACCCTTGAGGGACGCCGCATTTACTAGTTCGGGAATTGGATTTAGTAATACCTATTTCGGTGAATTGAATTATTTCAGATAAATAGCTTCGAAACCATTTTAGTGCATAATTACTAAGACCGTACATTTTTAATTTATTCAAAAAGATCTCGTGATTGACCGTATCAAATGCCTTTTTGAAATCTAACAGACACACATCTTCCCTTTATCCATGGCACTATACCAGTTCTCTGTGACATTGATGAGAGCAGTGGATGTTGAGTAAGATGGTCTTAAGCCTGATTGAGTGTTAAAAAGTAAATTATTTTCGTTTAAGTAAGAATAAAGTTGATCATGAACGTCTTTTTCGATTATTTTTGGAATTCTGAGGAGGATAGATATTGGTCTGTAGTTTTTTACATGATCGACTTTATTTTTACGAATACATTTATTTCTGCATTTTTTGTATTCGTTCCATATATTATCTTTCGTTTTGTGAAATTTCGCTTTGAGTTTGTCACGCTTACGCATCATTATGATATTTTCGTCCGTCAGCCAGGGTGCAGTTGTTTTACGCACCTTTTTAGGGTGCGTGCTTGTTAATAATATTTACAAAAATATTTTCGAATAATTTGGCACTTTTGTTTATATTGCCATCTTCTAATATACTATTCCAATCTGCAGATAAGAGGCCAGATAGAAAATCTCTTTCATTAAATTTTTTAAAACTTCGTGATGTCTTATATCGGTGTTTTTGATAATTTTTTTATTTATTATTATTACTGCTTATTCGGACGTTTGTTTTTTGCCAAAGATAACATATGTCATAGAATGATCACTCATACCTACATGAATGTATCTTTCTGGATTCTTTAAAATCATGACGTCAATGTTAAACTGATATTTGTTATTCGGGTAAGTTCGTTGATTGCATGTTTAAGATTGAAATTTGTACACAACTTTACTAATTTGTTTGTGTAACAATGAGGGTTTAATGAGAACATAATTATCACAATTTAGATCCCCCATAATCATATAGTCAGTACCTTCATGTTCGATCTTGAGAATAATTTCTTCAATGTCATGAAAGAGATCGACTGATGTTCGAGGTTGTCTAT
Source organism: Anneissia japonica (assembly GCF_011630105.1). NCBI lineage: Eukaryota > Metazoa > Echinodermata > Crinoidea > Comatulida > Comatulidae > Anneissia > Anneissia japonica. The sequence continues at coordinate 318,623 of NW_022685220.1, forward strand.
ACCATAGTGCTATAATCAATGGTTTACATTTATCCCTTATCGGTGATGAGCTCTAAGTGGTCTTGCATAAGGTCCTTTCGAATTATGTGATTAAATTTATGAGATATATATAAGGCCACGACTCCTCTTCTGTCATTTTTTTTTGTCATAGCACTGTTTAGAAAGTTTCACTCAAACCTAGAACATCAATATGATTATTATTTAAAGTACGTTGTGATTCTAAGGTATGGGTAATACATGTTAAAATGAGCGACGATAAGGCCATTGTTATGATTGAGTGGATCAAAAATGTCCTGTGGTTTTTGGCATTTATTTACCACTGGACAAACACAGTAGAATATGAACTATTGGAAAGTGTACTAAATTCCCCACAGGCGTTAGTAGATAATCAGTATGCAGAATTGATTTGAGCTGGGTACTGAGAGTCATGAGACTGGTGATGTTTGTATGAATCTTTGCAAATATCCTTATAATAATAGTTACCATTGTAAAAATGATAAAAATTGCAAAATCTGTCTTTGTGACCAATCCTGTGACAGGTTCTGTTCTCTTTTTCTGACTATAGTCTTTTACTTGATTGGTGGTGTATAGGGGATTGGTGGTTCTTGTTTATCCTGTTTCCATGATGATTTCCATTTCCATGTTTTTTCTCTGTTCGCTGGTGCTTGTTATCTTTGTGGATGCCTGGGGATTTTTTGAAAATTCGTTAAATAGATTAAGTGACTGAACACTCTCGACGAAATATTCACATAGGCCCTAGCAGTTTGGTTCCTTTTTCGCTTAAGTGCAGACCATCACATAATATGGTGACATCAAGATCCATCCAGGTACACACATTTTGGATTAACATTTAAAAAAAGAACAGTAGAGACTCAGCGCTGTGTCTCTAAGAATACGGTACTATTTATATTAGTAAGTTCTTCCATGTGTGAATTCCGTGGACATATAGCTGAAATGTGCAGTTTTGTGGTCGGTGCCTCTACCTCACTAAGGTTATAAGTTTTTCCATTGATGGTTAATTTGATGTTGGATGGATCGTTTGAGTTATCAACGTCGTTGTGCCGATATGAACAATTATGTCAGCATATTGGCTTATGTCGGTTGACTTGAAGGTATCAATTATTTCCTCAATTACTGCTCCTCTTTTAACTATCACATCCGCATGTTGGAACCATGCTTCACTTACATCTCTCAGTATTGAGTCACCTATAATCAGAGTTTTACGTTCGACACTTGATGATGTAGTTCGGCTTAACCTTTGGATATCGAGCATAATAGATTTTTCTATTAAGTTTTTTGTTTTCTTCCTCAGTGACGTTTGGCGCTTTTTGATATTGGAATTTACAGTACTCAACGTTTTCACCGTGGACTGCAGAATATCATTTGCGATTTGAGGTCGTGTACAATGTATTTAACGTCTTTAGAACAAGTCAGGCAGACTCATTCAGTAGTTTTGGGACGCTTTTTTAATTTAGCGCAAGAAAGGTGGTATTGTTGAGGCAGTTATTGCACTTTACTAAGGCACCTTTTATGGTAGTGTTATTACAGTTTTCAAAATCACATTTAGATTTTTTTCGCCGCCGTAGACGGTTTGATTTGTTGATCGTCTACTGTGGTTTGAGGAGGGCAATCGGTAGTAAGCTGATCCATGGAGTTATAATGGACCTTTCCGCTAAGCCCCGCCCCTTGGATATTGTTGCTAAGGTCCCACAAGACGACAATGTTAAAACATACGCGAACACGTGCGTTTGTGGGACAACACGTGTGTTTGTGAGACGCACGCGTATCCCTAGCGCTGTTCTGATTAGTCAGTTGATAAGTTTGATTGACACTCCGGAAAGGTCTATTATTTTTAATAACTAGAAATTGCAAATTGCAAGTGAAGTGCTGCGAAGTACAACTGCATAAAATGTTCTTCGAACAAAATTATTTATGCGAGTCAAGTGAAAATAATGAATAATAAAAATATAACAAACCCAGCACGCACGACCCATTGTCTATATTAGAACAGCGTTGGTACCGTGTAAAATAGTGTTTTGCTGCTGGCGACTCGCTGCTGCTGGCGATGACTTGCTGCTGGCGAATCGATCTGCGCATGTGTATAAAATGGTATTTATTTCCGCAAACACTATGCCAGTCTACAACAAGCGTCGCCTAAATGTAATAATTAGCACGTTGAAATAGGCTAGTAAATAAGTTTAACAGGGTTCGTAAATAATATTGTCCTCAGAATATTGTGGCTGAGACATGAGCCGATTAAACGTAGAAATAGGAAACCTAGAAATATAGTAAAAACGCTGAATAGTACTCCAGCGTCGCGACATGCCGACGTTGGTACGAGTAGGTTAGTCTACAAAACGTCGCCTAAAGTAATTGATTTTACCCGGCAGAACGAAAGAAGGAAACTCCGCTTTTCAGTTGTCTCAGGCGATTGATTTTTGACAAACAATGACCTTTCAGAGGTCAAATTGCTGTCAAGAATATGAATTGGCTGCTTCGCAGCAATAAAAAAAATATATATAACTCCATGGCTGGTCGGTCGCCATGCCTACAAAATACCTGCTTTAATACGGTCGATCGAGGAATAAGAACTGACTTACGGCGAGAACAATAGACACCTCCTGCTGGCACGTCGGCTTTGTTTCCGTTGGTTTCGGAAGCTTGGCAATGGCCAGTAGGGCCTGGGTTTTGATGTCAATTAGATCTCTACTTTTTGATGAGTAAAAGCAAGTAAAGATTCAGTGTATTCGCATACTTCAATTGCGTATACTGTATTTATAAAATATTCTCAGATTACCTTGGTTCGTTGAATTCTATTTCCGACAATAGTAAAAGATTTTTGAAAACTGCTTACGACGGTTAACGCATGGCTCCTTCTTGTTCGCGACAAACCAACCAACCAACTAATCCAATTTGTTATATGTTTAATAATAAATCTCTAGTTTACACCTATTAAGTCGCCAAGCTGCCATAACTCCATTTATTAAGAAATGCACATTATATCCTGATGTACTAAAAAAAAACTATCATCCATACAAATCTTCACATAGCACTGAGATTGCCTTTTGTGTTGAGAATGATATCTTAATTCTACTTGATAAAGGAAAATCTATATGTTAGTTCTGCTGGATCTTTCCTCTGCATTCGATACGATGGATCATGACATCCTTGTCAATCGAATGCACAGGGAATTTGGTATTACAGGCTCTGCCTTAAATTGGTTTACTATAGTTACCATCAGGTTCGTTTTTAGAGAGTTTGTATACTCCGCGAATACTCTGAAAACCATGTTTTGCGGTATTGTAGGTCGTCGGTTTTTCACTGTGTATGCTCACCCTGTCGCATAATCATCAGGCGTTTTGAAGTAGCTTACAGGTATCATTTGATATACGATTATATGTTTGATTCTAGGTGAAGAATGATATATCTGCTGCTAAGTATAAACTTACACAATGTATTTCTGAGATACGTTCGTGAATGTTTAGTAACAAATTAAAACTTAACGATTAGAAAACGGAGCTCTTCTTTATTTCAGAAGCATACCAACGCGATACCAAACATTGATTTGAGAATAGGTGAGGCAGTGATTGGTCCATCTGGGTCTATAAAAAACCTATGTTTGATAACCAACTTTCTATGAAAAATCACGTTAGTCAGTTGTGTAGAAGTATAAATTTCCACCATCGTAATTTGAGTAGGATTCGCATTTTTATCGATATTTTACGTGTGCACATGCAGTGAGATCTTTAATTCTTTCTCGGCTGGACTATCGTAACTCTTTGCTTGGGGGCTTGCCGGTCTCTGATGTTCGGAGACTGCAAATATTGCAGAATAGTGCGGCACGTCTGATCTTTCAGGTTAGCAGGCGCACTTCTGTGGCCCCACTTATTCGGGAGTTGCACTGGTTAACTGTACAGCAGAGAATTGAGTATAAGATCTTGGTGCATGTGTGCAATTGCCTGCACAACTCAGCTCCCGTCTATCTGAGTAATGTTAGGCCAAAAAAAAAATATTGTGTTGGCCACGCCTGACCGACCCAAATTTTACGAAATCAAGGGTCCGCCCAAGACCATACTCGTCTCGCTATTGCAAAATGTCGTTTTCTGTTCTGGGGCCAAGACTATGAAACAATTTGCCAAATAGTGTTCGTGAGGCTTCTAAAGATGTGCAATTTTTAAAAACTCCTGGACGCATCTTTTTCCTAATTCATAATTTTATTTTTTTTTTAATATGTAATTCTCGTGATGGTTTTTTGTATATTGCAATCTTAATTTCTCAATTTTCTAATTTGTATATATTCTTCAATTGTATTTTTTGTATATTTTTGTAATCTTTCAGAATGTGTAAATTTCTTATATCTAATGTGCTTTCAATTGTATAATAATGTAAATTTTTAAAAATCTTATTTTTGTACAGCGCTTTGGTTTCTCGGAAAAAGCGCTGTACAAATTCAAATAAATTAAAATGATATGAAATAAGTCACCTTCCATTCCATTCTTGGTTTCCGGTCATTCATCACATTTAGGTGGACAGGATACTTCCCTATAGGACCACAAAAGAAATCTAGATGTGTATAAGAGACAGGATTCAGTGTATTCGCATACTTCAATTGCGTATACTGTATTTATAAAATATTCTCAGATTACCTTGGTTCGTTATGTATTTTTTATATTTATTTCAACAATCTTTAATGAGGGTGGTCCATCAAGCCGAAGTTGATCATTAGGGACCCTCAATACACATAGTAAAACAAAACAAAAGAGAGTATTAAACTAATTAATTTACAGTAAAATAAATAACCACCTCTCAATTCAAAATTTACATACAGAATTAATTCAAAATTAAATAAAAAACTTAATATAAAAATTAAAATTAAATTACAATTAAATATGTAAATGAATGATCAAGATTAAAAACAATAGGCAAAAAGACATTAAAACAACAAAGGAAAAAAAAGTTGAGAATAAAGTAGCCTAAATAAAATAATAAAATAAAGTAAAAAATTGATAATAGGCCAATGTATATAAGAACTATAAATCAAATCATTCTTAATTTAAAGAAAATAAATCAATTTAAATTAATAAATAAAACAGAAAATAAATAATAAGGTAAAAATCCAAAAATGAATTCACAGTGCAAATTCAAAACACAATTTAAAAAAGGGCCAAAGAAACAGAATTACGGGAGAGAAAGAAGGAGGTAACTTTTGAGGGACGATTTAAAGGAGGAGTAATTAGAATCATTGCGGATATCTAAGGGAAGAGAGTTAAAGAAAGAGGGGGCATTAAAGCTAAATGAAAGTTTGAAAAATTCGAAGTGGGGTCTGGGGATACGTAAGTCCCCATTAGTGATCTGTCGAGTGTTCATGCGGCCATTTGCAGTTATTTTTGTGAGACACTGACAAATTGTTTGGGGAGTAAGATTGTGTAGAGCTTTAAAAGTTAAACAGCCAAGTTGATATCGACATCTGTCATGAACAGGAAGGGTCTAAGCACAAGGGAAGTGGAAAGAAGTTAAATGAGTAGTAGGAGGTAGATTAAGTAGGATGCGAATAGCTTTATTTTGGATAAGTTTAACGGTAGTAGTGGGTTTGGAACCCCAGACAGAGCAGCAGTAGTCGAGTCAAGATAGAAACAACGAATTGTACAAGAGGTAGAGAGAAGAATTATTAGTGAATTTAGAGGTGCGTGAAAGTAAGTAGGTGATGGAGTTGAGTTTTTTACAAAGTGAGAAAATATGAGATTTCCAGGTTAGGGTGTTGTCGATGGTCACACCAAGGTGTTTGTGAGAGGTTACAGATTGGATAGGAGTGTCATCTAAAAGAAGGTTGATTGAATGATTAACATTTAGCTTATTAGAATAACCTATTAGCATAGATTTAGTTTTGTTAACATTGAGTGTTAGCTTGTTAGATTTGAGCCAGGTAGAGAGTAGTTGGAGAGTATAGCATTAAGCCTTTGTTCAATAAGCTGTGAAGAGGGGTTAGTGAAGTAGACGATGGTGTCATCGGCATACATGTCAACGTTTATATTCAGATCAGTTGAAGTAAGAGCAGATGGGAGGTCATTCATATAGATCGAAAAAAGAAAAGGTCCTAAGGTAGAACCTTGAGGAACCCCGGTAGAGCAGCATTCATTTGATAGAAGATAGAGTCGGACCAAACAGTACTTGCTGGGAGCGATCAGTAAAGGTAAGAATGAAACCAAGAAATAGTAGCAAGAGAAAAGCTATGGTAAGGCAGCTTTTAGCAATAAGAATAGTATGGTCAATGATATCAAATGTCTTTTTAAGGTCAATGAAGAGAGTGCCTGTTAGTATTTTATTGTTAGTATCAACAAGCCAGTTATTATGTGCTGGTAAGTGCAATTAGAGTCGAGTATTGAGGTCTGAAACCAGATTGCGAATTAGAAATCAGATTATTAGAATTAAGGTAAGAATAGATTTGAGAAGAAACAGATTTTCAATGATTTTAGAACAAAGAGGAAGAATTGAGATAGGAATTTCAGAATTTTTCCAAGTAGAGGGAAAACAGTTAGTTTGGAAAGACAGATTAAAGATGAAAGTAAGATGAGATGAAATGAGAGTGGCAGCGACCTTAAGTAGTCTACCAGCAATCATATCAAGGCCAGTAGAGGTGGTAGGATTGATAGAATTCAACTCAGGCAGGACAAATTCTTCGGCGACTGGCTCAATAGAGAATCGAAAAGAGATAGGACTGAGAAATGAAGTAGGATCAGGGCAGTTAGAAGACTCGATCTGCGAAGAGAGCAAAACAGTATTATTAGTGAAGAAGTGGTTAAAGGAGTTAGCGATAGTTTCAGAGTCAGAAACGTCAGTAGGCCTACCATGAGAAAGAATGAGGAAGAACATTAAACTTTTTAGAAGGAAGTAGATCTTTCAGGCCATTCCACATTTTCTTAGAGCTACCGCTATGATTATTTAGGTAGGACCTGTAATAATGAGCTTTAGCGTCTCTACATATTTTAGTTATTATTATTATTATTATTATTATTATTATTATTATTATTATTACTATTACTATTACTATTATTAAAACGTTATAATATTACGTTTTAAAAACGTATTGATGTGGAGTTTTTAAAGCGTTTTAGTAACGTTTCAATTTAACATTCAGAAACGTCATTATAACATTATTCTAATGTTTTAAACGTTGTTAAAACATTCTTAAAATGTGTTACAATACCAAAGTTAATGTAACTAAAGTTACATTGACTTTGGTCTTGTAACACTTTTTAAGAATGTTTTAAAAATGTTTAAAAACATCAAAATAACAGTAAAACTTTTGAGTTGGATCGGGTTCCAAGACGTTTTCAAAACTTGAACAAACCCTGTACACTGAACCGTGGATCCTTAGTTCGGCCTCTGGTCACAGGTATCCAACTACATCGTGTTAAATGTGATGCTCCGGGATAAAGATACAAAAGAGGTCAACAATACAAAATTACTTACACTTACGTAGCTTTATGTGTTTATCCTTTAATGTTTAATACTGTACTGTACTTTGTTATACTATAGTTTAGCAAAAGCTCCATTTAGGACAAAAGGATATACAATAATCAATATCGAAAAAAATTATAAATCAAAATCAAGTTAGAGTTAAATGCTGACAATTCTATACTATTTTTGTAAGTACAGTTAATAAAAGATTAAGTTCCATCATCTATTCAGTATTTGGCAAATGAAATATACTTCCTAGCGATGACCTGGGCTTGTAAACGGTGCGTAGTTGCTTCAGCATGAGCGGGTCACAGCAACCTACAGGGGCCTAGCTCAGAGAAACAGACGGGTCTCGCACCGTCTGTTGGAAAAAGGTACCCTGTATTTATTTATTTTTTTTTTTTTTTTTGCCTAATGGCCTAAAACATGGACCTGTAGTATTAATAATTTTGGTATTTGTTTGATTGACTCCAGTTTTCATACCTACTTTTGTGTATGTTTATGTTTTTTATTGACTAGTTAATAATTGATGCCTGGAAATTTATTTTCACAAACCTAGATTACTAATACTGCAGGTAGCCATAAATATGTACTGTATTTGTTTTGTGTCCTAATTTAAAGAGGCCTGGGTGTAGTCGTGTGATGGGGTCATAACTTAATTTTATAGTTGAATTTCTGTTGAATCCAATACAAAAATACCATGCAGTAGTTAAATTATTTGTATTTCCTACATTTTTTATTATTTTAATACAATAATCTTATATTTATTTCCAGAAAAAAAACAAAATCATGAGAAATCCGTAACTCTGTTAATATTTATCAGATTGTGTTGAATTTGCTCTCAAAAAATCCTGTTTTTTGGGGCAAAAAACATGATTTTAATATTTTTCTCATTTTCAAGACCATCGAATGTTGGAATTCACTCAATAGTGGCAAATGAGTTAAAATGACATTAGTAAATCAAAAAAAAATATATATTTTTTAAGGCCATCAAATGTTCGAATTCACTCAATACAGTACTGGCAGTGAGTTAAGTGATATTAATAAATTTCAAACAAATATATAATATTTTTTAATGTTTTATACTTTATCCATAAAAATATACTTAATTTTACTTTAAGTACATCGGTTTAGGTACCGAATTTTTGCAAAATTCAGGAAAACTCCATAACTCTCTTTAACATTTGTTCAAGGAAGTTCAGAATCTGGCCTCAAATTACTCGGAATACATGTATTTCTAAACTATAAAAATGAATTATCTTTAAAAATGAATTAATATTATTATTATTATTATTATTATTATTATTATTTATACTAGTGTTTTTACTATGAATTTAAATAGTGTCATTTATGACACATTCATGCAGGATAGACTTGATGGTAAGACTGTTTTACAATATGGTCCTGCTATAATACAATAAACCCTAAGAAAGCTACCTAAAACAATACAATATACAATACAAATTTAATAAAACCTATCCCTGCCGGACACCAACGTAGTAAGTCAGAGTGCAGGCTTTGGGGCAAGGAATTACAAGTTGGGGCTTAACTACAACATAACTTAAGTACAAATAGGGTAAAAACTATCCCCGCTGGACATCAACCCGGTATTTATGAGTCAAGATTTCGGGGCCGGGATTGCAAGGGAAGACAGGTTACAATCAATTGAATAATTATAGTAAAGAACTAACCCTCCACTGAACACCATCCTGGTATTTCTCAGTCCAGGTTTTGGGGCTGGGATTACTTATTAAGCGGCTGAGGTACAGTACAGGAGGAGATTTTTAATGTGTGTGGTGAGTGAATTTCCGAAGTGTCGGAATATCTCTGAATCATCTAAAGATCCAGTATATAATTTAACATGAAAATTAATGTTAGTTTATTATTAAGCATTAATAAATCATGTAAATACATGTTAGTAGTATTTTAGTATGTAGTGCAAGAGTTGTTTTTGGTCTCAATAATAATTCCATTGTTTTCCAAGCCAAATGTTTTTATTCGTTTAATTTTGGCAATTAATATATAAAGTTATATTATTAATGGATTTGTAAAATATATAATATTTATACTTTAGATACAAAAACCAGTCCTTTTAATTTTAAGTACATTTAAAAAAATATTATATTGTTTAAATTTATTAATAATATCATTTTGTGAATTGCAATAGTTAATTTGGAGAATTAATTCACAAAACACATTAATAATATTCTTCTTTTGCTTCATTTAAGAAAGTTTTTTGTCCTAAAACAGGTTTTTTGGTAATTTTCTGGTTATTTTTTGAGAAACATGAATTTTAAGTAATTCTAAATAATTAAGACCAAATTCAACTCTCCTTAACAAATATTAACAGAGTTACAGAGTTTTCCTTATTTTTGAAAAAAATATTACCAAAACCTATGTTTTTAAAGTAAAAAATTAAAGATGTTTTTATGGATAAAGTATACAAATTCAAAATATATATATATATATTTGTAATTTATTAATGTCACTCAAACTCATTTGCCAGTATTGAGTGAATTCCAACATTCGATGACCTTGAAAATTAAGAAAATTATTAAAATCATGTTTTTTTCCCCTAAAACGGAGTTTTTTGGTAATAAATATTTTCCTGGTTATTTTTACAGAAAATGTTCCATTAAAGCAAATAGAAATACATGTATTCTGAGTAACTAGAGACTAAATTCAACTTCCCTTAATAAATACTAACAGAGTTACAGAGTTTTCCTGATTTTTGCAATAAGTTTACCAAAACCGATGTTTTTAAAGTAAAATTAAATATATTTATATGGATACTGTATAAAAATTAATATATATGTATATATATATTTGTTTGTGATTTACTAATGTTACTTTAACTCATTTGCCAGTATTGAGTGAATTCCAACATTCGATGGCCTTGAAAATGCGAAAATTATTAACATCATGTTTTTTTTGTTTGGTAATAAATATTTTCTTGGTTATTTTTGGAGAAAATGTTCCTTTAAAGCAAATAGAAATGCATGTATTCCGACTAATTTGAGACCAAATTCAACACAATCTGAAAAATATTAACAGAGTTACGGATTTCTCATGATTTTGTGAATATTTTACCAAAACCAGCTTTTTTTAAGTTAAATCAATTATTTTTTCATGCACAAACTATTAGAATTTTTTTTAAATATTTATTTGTGATTTATTATTGTCACTTTAGCTACCTTTTTCCACCTTTGAATAAGTGTAAACAATCGATGGCTTGGAAAGATAGGAAATTTTTAAAAAACATGTTTTTTTACCAAAAATGTTTTTTATTACCAAAAAACGAGTTTTTTGGTAATAATTTTTTTCCTGGTACTTTCTGGAAAAAAATGTTTCATTACAGCGAATAGAAACATGATCCTTCCAAACATTTTGGCACCAAAATGAACTCTCTATCAACAATATTAACTGAAATACTGAGGGTTTGCATTTTTTCCCAAAACAATTGATACTTTTGCATAAAAGCGACCATTTTGGACCAGGGGACCCAATTTTACGATTGCTACATGGCCAAAATGGATGACCAAAGGTATCAGGAGCATGAAAAAACAGGTCTATATAAATCGCAGAGTATGTACACGTAAACCATATTTAGCTGCTGATAAGAGAAAGGCCTGTTTTATGGTCGAATGACTACGTATCGACTACTATTATTTGTCCTACACGCACACATACACATTACATACAGACGTGTAGGACAAATAATAGTAGTCAATACGTAGTCATTCGACTGTAACAGGCCTTTGTCTTATCTACACGATATTTTGGAACATACGATGTTAGTCCACTGATGAAGCCCTAACCGGCGAAGCGTTTGCAATCATTTACTAATTTGAGTAAGCACAAAATGTTTGTGCCGATTTACAGTATAATGAAAGGAGCAGGATATAATATAT
>NW_022685220.1:331217-340915 GCF_011630105.1 Anneissia japonica
TTATTACGTAGGTTATGGCATTTACGTCTTCCAACCACTGGACTGAATATGGTTTCTTCGATGAGCTATTATTGCGACAAGATCAGTATATATGGTTTCTTTCCTTTCTATGTCGATGAACATGGCCGACGTCTTCAGCATCATTATTACGAACAGGTGCAGTATAACTACAAAAAAGGTCGCCATAAGATGCCCTACGAGTTTGTCCAACTCACGAAATTACGGGATTCTGGTGTGTTGAGGCTTGTTACAGGTCGGTGTTACTGATGACGATATCACCACTAATGTCTTACGAGTTTGTCAATCTCACGAAATTACGTAATTATGGTGTAATGATACAGAGAGATCGAGGTGACCAATGACAATATCGCCATTAGATATGCCGGCCTATTTACTGTAATAATAATGAGAAATATTTACCTGACCGTTTACAAAAAAAAACCCTTGGATTTTGAAGAACTTTAAAGTCATTAAAAGACACTTTAGAAGTCGGGAAGACTCATTTCTAGCCATCTATAAATCAACGATTTTCCCGGGGAAGGGCCCTGACCCCCGTTCTTTTGTGAGACCATCGATTAATGGAAAAAAGAATTCGTTTGCAATTACTCAATAGGCCTGTTTACTGTAATAAAAATGAGAAAGTTTACCTAACCGCTTTCAAGAATGAATTTTGAAGAGCAGTTGTCTGTAAAAATCAAAGAAAATTCAAAAATAGTGGCAAACTCAAAAAATGAATTTCTTTCAAATTTTGCACATGGCTATACCTTTGCTAAGAAAAATCAAATATGAAGTTTTGTTCACTTTGTGCGCATATTTCCATGGCAACGGGTAAATTTGTATTTTTGGCAGTTTTTGTCATTTTTTGCTGTTTTTGAAAGTTAATATTAGTAATAATTTAATACAATATTTCTAATATCTTTATGGGTTTTTTTGTCTTTCGTGGGATCACCCACCTTATTTGTCCTCTTTTTTCATGATTTTCAATTTTTCGTTTTCTCTCCTATTATACAGTGATCTTATGCTGTACCAATATTTACATATGCGTTCACAATTCAAAACAATTTTGCATTTATACATTATTACAATATAAAACAAATTTAAAAGAAAAATTAATTGAATTTCATAAGCATACTTTTTTTTTAAGTAGGAGAAAATTGCACATTTCCCGTAATTCATTCATTCATAATATCTTTATGGTTTATTTATCAAAAATAATGAGTGTGTGTATAAGGTCAATACATTGGGTACTTGTTGCATAATTTTACATGTTTTTTTTTTATTTCGTAGTTGGGAGATACCATGTTTTTAAAAAGGGGTGTTTTTCTTTTTTTTTTTCAAATTATGAAAATCTTCCAAACTTTAATTGCTCATAAACCTCAAAGAGGTGCTTTTTTAGAACTGATTTTCTACAAATAAGCAGTTATAATGCTCCCTTAGAGAATTTCAGTTTAAAAAATGTTTGTAATTATAAAATGTATGAGCAGTGTTGCCAGAAAAACTGGCATTTTTCATTTTAAAAAATATAATAGTAACAAATTCTTCAGTTTTCCGCTGATTTATTCATAGATTCCTTTGATTAGAACAGTAATAAATGTTTTTCTATACCTTAAGTAATGTTGTGATAAAATAAAAAACAATGTTTGTGGTATCAATGTTGTCAATTTTCTGTTTTAGCGGTATTTTAAACCCTTTTAAGGTGAGTTTATAATAATTTCACTTCATACATACTAATTTCTGTCAGTGGTGTCACCAGTTAGACCACAGCACCTTAACCTGCCTGGGAATGCCAGAGTCTGAAAACACCCTCTCCTCCCTAAAACCATCATGCAACACCCCTATCCCTTATTATCGTGAAAAAATATAAACCTAATATGTGGTCGTGGTAGGGGTGGTGCTAGGATTTGCCCGACAAGAAGTCCTATGTCCCAAATGGTGGTCCGATTACAGCATTCAAGGGTTTCAATGGCTTATTTTATTCGATTTTAGAGTCTATTATTAATGTGAAGCTCCCCTATCCCCCCTGTCTCTTATTGGCGCCACCCTGGGTTGTGTAGGTTACCAAAGCAATCCCAATCCCTGCAAGACTCCAAAAGAAGTTGTAGAACTAAAACCCAAGACGCATGTGTGTTGTTAGAAGAAATTATTCTTATTTAGGCCTAGGTGGCATCACACGATTTGAGAACCAAGACGAAAGGAGACAACACATACTGCAACTGATGGACGAAAACACGTCATTCTGATCATTCAAAATTGAGCTGTAAAGTTTTACATAGAAAATTCAGAGAATTTCAAACAGATTTTTTGTACAACTACACTACTTGCAACAAACGAAATTGCTGAAGAGACGAGGGTAGATGCGCAAATTTATGCAAATGAAGTTCATGTCATTGAAGATGGTTTTAAAATGAAACATGCTTTAGAATCAGATAGACAATAAAAGGTTGTTCCTACCTTCTCAAATGTTGCAAAATATGAAGAACTTAATTTTGAATTTACAACTACAGGAGTTTGAGTATGTAGGGCATATTACATTTGACCTGGTTCAGAAAGTGGAAAACAAACTTCAAAGATACCATAGTGTCTTTTGTGTGCATTGAACAACCAAAAAATATCTACCAGTCTGTGCACAAGGCCAACTTAGAAATGAAGGATACGTTAATAATCATTTGTTTTCCTGTCCCTAAGATGGATCTAATCCCCTCTCTGTAAATTTCACTTGTGTCCTTGGGCAAGGCACTTTTATCTGCATTGTTTCTCTCCACCCAGGAGTATAAATGTCTACCTTGTATAGTTAAATGAATGCGCTGATGTATCTGCTGCAACTTTATTTAATACTCCCCCCATAGAGCATAAAATATAAAGAATATACAATTCCAAGAATAAACAAAAAAGGCTCTAGGTTACAGTTTAAAAGACATTAAACTATACAAGACGGAAAAGCAAAAATTAAAATAAAAAAGGAAGAACAAGCAGACAACAATTAGACCCAGGCCCAGAGTTAAAAAATTCAGTAAAAGGGACAGTGTCAGTCACCTTATCTCCCAGGCTGGGCTGTATTTGGAATTCAAGATAATATAACTGGATATAAGGGCCGATTCACTGAGCTTTCTGAGTATCATCTTGTTTTTGGTTTTGCTGATTTTAAGAAAGCTTTATATCCATTTATATTATCTTGAATTCCAAATCCAAGGCCATCAGGACTGTGGATGAACGCAGGGATTGCCCCAGTAATAGAAATTCCCAGCAAAGTTTTCAGTGCATTGTTAATGTGGTCGGGTTGCTGAAGCTGACTGTCGGATAACTCCTGGACTGTAAGAAGGTATCTTAATGAAGGCAGAGCATATTGTACATAAACCTTAAGTTTATATTCGTTCCTAACGAGTGACATATTAATATTGTTAATAATTCTGATTAGTTTGTCTCTAATAAAATAATGAACTTTATTCATTCCACCTATGGTACAATACCGAAACAAAGAAGGCAATGCCTGTAAGCAGGTCTGGCGCTAACTTATAAATTAATGCCTAAATAAACATCAAACGGATACAAACATGGTCCTTAACTCGCCTAACTCTCCTGAGAGGGTTATTCGAGGAGCTGAGCGTTTTTTGGTATTTATAAAAGACCCCAATTCAATACTCGACACAGAGCCGGGTATTGAATTCTGGTCTTTTATAATAACAAAAAACGCTTTAAAATCCAGAGTATCCTTAGTTTTCCCACTAAAATATATCAAACTTCCAATGAATTTCTCAGGGGCATCTTTTAGGGTTTTTAATTTAGTGTCTCCTAGAGAAAAAACACATTCATCGGGTTTACCCTTCTAATTGAAAGGCTTTTGCACTTCACTGGTTTAAGCTTAAGTCCCATAGATTGTGTTATATTATAAATTTCATTCATCAGTGATTGATGTCTTCTCTTGTCACCAGTAAGCAAGCAGAAGTCGTCTGCAAATGGCAGAGTAATATACCTATGACCACATAGATTATAACCATGTGTGCTTTCATATGATTTTAGCAAATCAATTATTGGGTTAAATACTATAATGAAAATGATTGGGGAGAGGGGATCACCCTGGAAGACTCCCTTCTTAAAGGCAAATGGGTTAGATTCCCAGCCTTGTCCTCTAAGAAAGCCTTTAAGCCTGGAGTATAATTGCTCAATATAAGTACAAATCTCCTTGGGAATTTGATTTCTTTTTAAAGAATAATGAATAAGGTTATGCTCAATAGACCCAAATGCGTCCGCAAGATCAAAGTAGGTAGCATGTAGTGTCCGTTTATTTTTCCTAGCATCGGAAAGAAGTTCGCTCATCACAAATGAATGCTCAATGCAGCCGTTTATCCCCTTCATGAATGCCTTCTGCGTGCTATTATCTACCAAGTTGTTGTTGGTCAAATATTCAGAGATGCGGTCTGCAATAATTTAGTGGTACAGCTTCCCAACACTGGAGCATGTCTAATTCTATGAAATTTAATGAAAATAAATGTCAAGTGATGAGGTTAACGAGATCCTTTAACCATGCTGCCAACAAAGCAACATATAACATTAATGGTACTGACGTTATTTACGTCCGTAGTTACAAATATCTTGGTGTTACTGTGTCCGATAATCTTGATTGGGGACTACATGTCTCCAAAACTGCTTCTAAAGCATCTAGAACTTTGGGGTTTATTCGTCTCAGACTTGTCCGTCATCGGAACAATGAAATTATCCTTAAGCTCTACAACTCTCTTGTCCGACCTACTATTGAATATGGAATTCCTGCTTGGGTTCCATATAAGATAGGTCATATAAAAGATCTTGAAAGTATACAACGTAGAATGACTAGATCATGCTTTGCTCACAACATCTCATATCTTCAACGTCTTGTTAATCTTGGAATTCGAGACAGTTTGTCGATTGGCCTTTCTCAATTTCTTCGTGCTTTAAAGGATCACTTCAAAAAATAAAATTTGTTGTGTAAGGGTTCCGATGGCGGACAATCTTGACTTTCTTGATTTTAAATAATTTTAAATTTCTCTTTTTTTGCGCTACTGCCGTCGCTGATACTTATTTTGCTGTCGCTGTTTGCTGGTATCATTTATTGCTAATCTCATGGAGTTTCTGGGAATATCCAAGTGTTTTTTTCTAGTGGATCCATGAGAGTAACAGTATATTGTTTCTTGCGTGCTGCGCTCTTCTGCGCTGCGCTGTGCCTTGCCGTTTTTAATCGCTTTTACTTCCAGAGAACAGAGATTTATTTACATATTTTATATATCCTTAAATCAGTGGAGAAACTTTATACAGCAATTTAGTTTGCTTTTTGTTTATCCTGTCTCTGATTTTTGGTATTGTTATTTCTGTATGTTTTGTTTTCTGTTTGACGAAATAAATGAAATGAAATGAAACAAAAGACGTAAGCGCTATCATTCTAAAATTTCCGGGCATGCTTTGATCATTGTCCTTATGGATTAGAGAAACAAGACTTTTGGACCAACTCGGAAGTGGGTTGCCACTTTGTAATAGCTTCGTAAACAATGTAGCGAGAAAATGATACGTTGCAGGCAACTTTTTTAGGATACCATAGCCAATGCCATCTGGGCCAGGGCTGATCTAGAGTCTTTCTGGTTCAATAGCAACCTGATGTCCCGTGGCCTAACTGGGTTCATATTAAAAGGTAGTTCAGGTTCAGTAGGGAGGCTTGGATACCGGTGATTTAAGCTCATCTAAAATAACAACATTTTGCGACACTGTATTTCTGTAGGTGGAATTTATTCGCTATATCGGGTCCAAATAGGAACGTTTCCACGACTACCGATATTGCCGTTGACACATTGTTTAGCAAATCGCCAAAAGTTCTTGTGATACAGTTTTTCATGGTGTCTCGATGCTTTTATTCTAGATTACTTTCAATAATTCGCTTAATATAATTATGGGCCTTTACTGCTTCGCGAAAGGTTTTTCTATTGGCATCTGTTGCATTCTTGTCAAATGCCTTTTTGTGAAGTAAGTTCTTCCTATCTTTAGCTTTAGCTTTCAAAGTACTACTTTCGTGTTCAATGTATGGTTTTCCGACATTGTGTTCCCTGACAAATCCTTCGTTTAATATTAAAAATTCCACAACAAGTCTATTAAAACACTCACCAGCCCGTCTGGAAGAATGGAATTTGTTGACAGGTCATGGTGCAAAGGACCTAGGATATGCTTTAGACTGTTATTATATACCGCCCAGTCTTCTTTCGGTAAAATTGGAGCCTCGAATGAAATTCTCGGCTGGCTTGGTCCAAAGTTGACATGCGAATCACACAAATGGTTGGCCTTCCATATGTATACACAGGTGGTGTTGATTTATCCGATCGTTGGACTAGCGTTTCAGCCTAGCTTGCTTAACACAAAACAACATGTAAAAATCGGCAAAATGAATTACAAAACATTCCTAAAAAAGAGAATGACCCACCATCAGAGAATAAACCACAAATCAGCACAAACAAGAAACAAGGGCTGGAATTGACTCTCATGCAACATTTGTAGCGGAGCTAAATCGAGAGCGACCGACCAACAGCCGTCCAACCAAAAAAAATATATTTATACATTTTTTTAATGAAAAAATGCTGCTTTTTCTGGCAACAGTAACGCATATTAATAAACCTTACAACACATTCCATAGCATGTTGTTAAACTAGTCAGGTAACTATATTTGTTTTGGTTAATGAATTATATTATATTTTATAGCGTTAATTGTTCAGTAAAAAGATGTATATTTACCTTACTTTTCAATAAAAACAATGCTGTTTTCTGGCAATACAGTACAAAATTAAGTTTTAACTTACTTTAAATGGGCCTGGCAACACATTTCTTAACATGTTTTATAACATTTATGTAACTATAGTAACATTATTTTGAAATAAATTTACATTGATTTATAGTGTTATCCATTCAGTAAAAAATGATATATTTTTTATTTAAAAAAAAAAAAACGTTTTTTTCTGGCAATACCGCATCCACGTATGTAAATTACCCACAACTTTTTTTCTTGATTATTGTTTGGACAACTATTGACTTTCAAAATATGGAAGATGGTGGATATGTTTGCACCACTTTAGAAGTTACAAATAGGTTTCTGAGGCATACTTTAAAAAAAAATATGAGAAAAACCCCCTTTTCTAAATAATGGTACCTTCCGAACAGAATTTTTTTATACAATTTTTTTTTTGCGATAAATGAACGTTAATACCTGGTTATTTACATGGATAATCACAAAAATATATATAGTGCATGTTCTTTTTTTTTTAATAAGGTCTGAAAGTCAGTGTTTTTTCACTTCCGAAAATATCCAAAATTGACAAAAACTGTAAAGTTTAGATAATGGGTCGTTGCCATGACAACGAAGTCTAAAACATTTAACAAATGTCATAAATATGTTTTTTACCCAAGTATCTATTCATGGTAAAATAGAAATCCAATTTTTGACGTCTGCCACCAAATCTTTGATTTTTATGGACAACCATTCTTAAAAGACACCTCAGAAGTCGGGAAAGCTCATTTTCTGCATCTAGGTAACGAAATTTTCCCGGGGAGGACACGGACCCCTTTCTTTTTGGGGTTTTTATGAAGAAATGTGACACCCCTCCCCACCAGATGTGAACACTGATCTGCCTCTAAAATTTAAGGACGTAATAGCTTAAAGCTGGTAACCTCAATTATAAGTTCCTTTCATTAAGATTTTATACTATATTCTACATTAGCTGGCGATACACATCTAGATGTGTATAAGAGACAGCTTTTTTAGGATACCATTGGGGCCTTTAGCCCCTCCGTCGGGCAGGTCCTGGCGCCATCACTAACTTACATTAACTGTGAGTCAGTGATATAAGAGATAAGAAATAAAGTACGTACCTCATATGGTAGAAATAAAGGAATTGATTGACTTCGAACTACAAGAAGCATAACCTCTGATTTTGTCTTTATGTTGAAGATAGCTGAAGCCGTATCTGATGTGATTCAAGCTCAACTCATTGGTAAGATTACTGACCGTATTACTTAAAATATCAGAGATTCTATATACAGTTTGATATAAATGAAGCCTATGATAAAAAAAAAAACATAGTCTTGAGAACAAACTTCAAGGCCAAAAAATAACATCGACGAAGCAGAAAAGCATTCTAGAAGAAACTGCCTAATATTACATGGTGTCCAAGAAAAAAAATAATGAAACTACGGATGAGGAGGTGAGGAATGTCTTTAGCGAAAATCTCAATTATCTGTGTTGATGATTCTGACATTCACAGATCCCACAGATTGGGACCTAAAAATGAATCAAACACTACAAAACCTAGAAACATTATCATCAAGTTCTCAAAATTATAATAAGAGAAAGGAAGTATTCAAGGCCAAAAAGAAATTTAAAAAATTATCAATATTTCCTACATGAAAACCTAACTACAAAACGATCGCAGTTACGAGTTGTTTTGTGAATTGTTATTGTTGTTTATATATTTATACCTTCCCCAACCTGGTAATAGAATTATAGCATACATAAAATCTATAATCAATGAACAAGACGACTTTAACAGAATTTTTTATGGTAACCTATTATGGAAGTCCATTGGTTTGCCAACCAGAAATTACGCATGTTCAGTGTGGTTATGCAATGGCAAGACTCCTACAGAAAAGCTGGAAAACTTATAATACCAGTGACTAAAATTATACTTAAAGGTCTGCGTAATGTTGCAAAAGAAGCTTTATATGGTATTTAGGCTGGCAATCCATAGACTCCACAAAATAATTTTAGAGTGTCATATTTTAACAGGTTAAAAATTATGGAAGAAAAGGGATGGCCTAGGTTACTATTGAAAGCAATCCTGCAAGTACAAAATGTTGTAAGATGGAATTGGCCTATGCAATCCAAAATATATTACAAAAATGTAACATGTTAAATGTGTATAACATCGAAAACGATGATAGCTGGATAAAATCATGCAAAATAGAGAACACGAAGACCGACTCTAAAGAGTTGTATGTAAGAGCAAAATCAAAGTCATCTCCTGGAGACTATATAAAATATAAAGGAGAACCAAAATTTGAACCTTCTTCTTGATAAAAACAAATTAAAGGAATCAATCTTAAATTTAAGGCCCGATCCAACTCACTAGAGCTTAAAGGAAGAAAATCATCTTGGTTAAATGATTTTCCTGATAAATGTAAAATATGCGATGATGATACTAAAGAAACTGTTGACCATTTTATATTTGGATGCAATAGATTACAGATAATTAGAAATGATACTTTTAGAAATTTAGAAAAATGAACTTTATTATTGGGGTCTCCGGTCTTCTTGGGATGACTTTGAAAATGGTTCTATAGAATTTAAACATCACTTGTTTTTAGATAATTTATATGAGAACGGGATATTGGGCGACATTTTTGACCGTCGCTGTAAACAATATCTCTGTGCTGCTTGGATTTTTAGAAGTAATATATACAAAGAATTATGCCTATCTTAATACCCCCGCTTTAATGATATTACTTAACGGTATATTTAATTTAACTTTATTTAGGTACGGTATTTCTTTTTGTAGTTTCTATGGGTGTTCGTGCATGCTTGCAAGTGTGTGTGGATTGTATGTGGGTGTGTGTGTGTACGTGTGTGTTTATATGTGTATATGTATATATATATATATATATGTATATGTATGTGTATATATATATATATATAT
>NW_022685220.1:340938-382866 GCF_011630105.1 Anneissia japonica
ATATATATATATATATATATATATGTGTGTGTGTGTGTGTGCATATGCAGATATGTGTGTATGTGTATGTGTGTGTACGTATATATATATGTGTGTGTCTGTGGTGTGTGTGTTTATATATATGTTTGTATGTGTATATATGTATGTGCGTATATGTATGTATATATATGAACGTGTATATTTATGTGTGTATTTATATGCAATATGTTTATATGTATGTGTATGTATAAGGTATGTATTAAGTACAATTATACTGTACACTTATATTGCATATTATTAGGATTCTTTTTAAATCTTGATTTTGATTTTTTATTGTTTTTTTCTTACTTGCTTTTAGTGAAATGCAGTATGTTGATTTGAATTTTGAATTTCTGGGATGTTTTTCTTTTCTTTTACTAGTTTGTTTAATTCCCTGATTTTTCCGTTTACCTTTGCGTTTCCAATTTTACTTTTGTTCACTTATATTGTTATTTGATTAGTAAGTTTGGACGCACCACTAATTAGTGTGTGCCACTGTTGTAAATGTGTGTGCCAATAAAAACTGAAACTGAAACCTGGGGGTATTTGCTGATTCGCTGAATGAATTGAATTATGGAAATAACTAACATTGTAAACAACCTAAAATACTCAAAATCCCGAAGGTGCTGATCTAACTACCAATTGAATCTTGAAAACACCTTACTTAGTTTATGTATTTAACGTATCACTTGAATCAGGTATTGTACCAAATGCAACTAAGCTAGTAAGAGTCGTCCCCATTTTTGAAAAGGGAGACAAAAATGAGTTCTCAAATTATCGCCCTATTTGCATCTTACCTTTATGTCTAAAAGTTTAGAAAGAATTATTTATAAAGATTTTACTCTTACCTTGAAAAACACAACATTCTTAATAAAGCACACTATGGTTTCACTAGAAATTGCTCCCACATTTTTTGCTCTACTAGATCTTGTAGAAAAAATTAAACACACTATTGATAATGGGGAATATGAAATTGGAGCGTTCATTGACTTGTCGAAAGCTTTCGACACGGTAGATCATCGAATTCTTTTAAATAAACTAAAACATTATGGCATCAGAGGCCCTGAATTGATTCAAAAGTTATGCGTGTGGTCGTAAACAATAAAGTCATCAATAACTCTAAATCCAACCATTCTGAATTACGTTGTGGTGTACCTCAAGGAACAATTATTGGGCCCCTGCTATTCTTCATGTACATAAACTCATTTGCAAGATGAATGAAATAAGTTTTAATGAAAGAATATGAATCAAATAAGTTTAAAGCGATTTAAAAACCAACAATAATATTAGCCTGAACATTATTCTCGAAGAAATCTCGAAGGGAAAAAAAATTAGTTGATTAATAATTAAATATTGATTGATTGATTGATTTTTATCGATTGATTGATTGATTGATTGATTGAATAATAGCAGGTCACCGGACGTCTACTGTTGTTCTGATTCTCACCATGCAAGACGGTTCCATGGCGTAACGGTTAGCAATCGATCAAGACTCTGAATCTCGATCCTAGTTCAAATATCAGAATAGGCCTATTGTTTGTCACCTTTTTTTATTGATTAATTCAATAATCGATTAATTGTTTGACAGCGATTGATTAATTTAATAATTGAAGGTTACTGGACGTATGCAATTATTATGACCCCGCACGTATGTTAGGTTCCATGGTGTAATGGTTAGCACTCGAGACTCTGAATCTCGCGATCCGAGTTCAAATCTCGGTGGAACCTTATTTTTTTAGGCAAAATTAAAAAAAAAAATTGCTAACTTTCATTCAATAAAGTTTCTTCCAATTTCTAGTTTTTTCTACTGAAGATTAGCACGGACGAATAAATTGTTACACTTGAATTATGCCAGCAATTATTTTTTGTAGGTAAACGTCTGCAAATTATTTGAAATCTGATGTTTGTTCTGTGAAATAATGAAACTTATTTTAGTTCCTCCAAATGATCAATTAATCGAAAGATATATTTTGATATTCGTTTTCACTGAATGCTATTTTAATAAACGTTCAGTACTTCATGAAGTCGCAAAATGTCACAGTTAAAAAATATTTGTTGATACCTTTTTTTGATTGGATTAATGGATTGATTAAATAACAGGAGTGTGAGGCTCTGTCTGATGCCCCAGACGAGAGCTTAAGTGGGCGTGGTCGGGCGTTGGAAATATATATGTATATATATATGTATATATATATATATATATAAAAGTGGTATTTATTAATTGGTGGAGTCTTTAATTAGAGGAAGACCTGTATTTGTTTAAGTAATCAATCAAAGATAACAATTTTCCGAACTTAGTCTTAACTATGTAAAAACGAGGTTCCATCGAGATTTTCACGTGCTGGTCCGAACAAGTAGACGTCCACTCTCTTGCTATTAAACTATCGCTCGATTATATTAAATCATTCAATCAATCAACGAAGATAAAAATCATTCCAAACTTGAACATAAGGTTCCACCAGAGATTTCAACTCGGATCGCGAGATTCAGAGTCTCGAGAGTGCTATAATTACACCATGGAAACGGTATATATGCGCATGGTCGGAACAGACGTCCGTCACCTGCCATAATACTCAATCAATAAATAAAAAAAAAAGATTAATCAATCAGTCTATCTTTTGGATAATAAATATTGTAAACTTAAAATGACAAAATAGATAGGGTTCCCTCGAGATTTAAACTCGGATCGGGAGATGCAGGGATTTTCAGCGACGCCCGACCACGCCCACGTAAGCTCTCGTCTGGGGCATCAGACAGAGCCTCACACTCCTGTTATTTAATCAATCCATTTATTCAATCCATTAATACCAAAAAGTTATCAACAAATATTTTTTAACTTTAACCTGAGCAAAATGTCCACCGAGATTTGAACTCGGATTGCGAGATTCAGAGTCTCGAGTGCTAACCGTTATATGGGACAGTTTGCGACTTTATGAAGTACTGAACGTTTATTAAAATAGCATTCAGTGAAAACGAATATCCAAATATATCTTTCGATTAATTGATCATTTGGAGGAACTAAAACAAGTTTCATTATTTCACAGAACAAACATCAGATTTCAAATAATTTGCAGACGTTTACCTACAAAAAATAATTGCTGGCATAATTCAAGTGTAACAATTTATTCGTCCGTGCTAATCTTCAGTAGAAGAAACTAGAAATTAGAAGAAACTTTATTGAATGAAAGTTAGCAATTTTTTTTTTTTTTTTATTTTGCCTAAAAAGATGAGGCTCCACCGAGATTTGAACTCGGATCGCGAGATTCAGAGTCTCGAGTGCTAACCATTACACCATGGAACCGTACATATGTGCAGGGTCAGATTAATTGCATACGTCCAGTAACCTGCAATTATTCAATGAACTGAACGTTTATTAAAATAGCATTCAGTGAAAACGAATATCCAAATATATTAATTTTGCCTAAAAAGATGAGGCTCCACCGAGATTTGAACTCGGATCGCGAGATTCAGAGTCTCGAGTGCTAACCATTACACCATGGAACCGTATATATGTGCAGGGTCAGATTAATTGCATACGTCCAGTAACCTGCAATTATTCAATGAACTGAACGTTTATTAAAATAGCATTCAGTGAAAACGAATATCAAAATATATCTTTCGATTAATTGATCATTTGGAGGAACTAAAACAAGTTTCATTATTTCACAGAACAAACATCAGATTTCAAATAATTTGCAGACGTTTACCTACAAAAAAATAATTGCTGGCATAATTCAAGTGTAACAATTTATTCGTCCGTGCTAATCTTCAGTAGAAGAAACTAGAAATTAGAAGAAACTTTATTGAATGAAAGTTAGCAATTTTTTTTTTTTTTTTAATTTTGCCTAAAAAGATGAGGCTCCACCGAGATTTGAACTCGGATCGCGAGATTCAGAGTCTCGAGTGCTAACCATTACACCATGGAACCGTATATACGTGCAGGGTCAGATTAATTGCATACGTCCAGTAACCTGCAATTATTCAATTAATCAATCAATTGCTGTCAAACAATTAATCGATTATTGAATTAATCAATAAAAAAAGGTGACAAACAATAGGCCTATTCTGATATTTGAACTCGGATCGAGATTCAGAGGTCTTGATCGATTGCTAACCGTTACGCCATGGAACCTCTTGCATGGTGAGAATCAGAACAACAGTAGACGTCCGGTGACCTGCCATTATTCAATCAATCAATCAATCAATCAATCAATCAATCAATCAATCAATCAATCAATCAATATTTAATTTTCAATCAACTAATTTATCGACTACTACAGGTCTCCCTCCAATTAAAGACCACGTTTGGGACCGTTGTTTCTGTGGTCTTTGGCAGCTTTGGTCTCTATCTAATTAGAATAATGAAGATGGGGGCCTATACTATTTGTTAATATGGGACCACATAAACGTGGTCTTTAATTGGAGGAGTCTGTTAGAGGAAGACCTGTATTCATTTAAGTAATCAAGAAGATAACAATATTCCGAACTTAACCATATGTAAAAAATGAGGTTCCCCCGAGATTTTCACGTGTCCGACAGTGTAGACGTCCACGTACCTCTTGCCATTAATCAATAGATCGATTATTGAATCAATCAATCAATCCACAAGAAGATAACAAAAAGTATTCCTAACTCACACATACGGTTCCACCGGAGATTTGAACTTGGATCGCAAGATTCCGAGTCTGGAGTGCTATAATTACACCATGGAACCAGTCTATATGCGCATGGTCTGAAGATGTCCAGTCACCTGCCATTACTCAATCAATAAATTAAAAACATTATTAACCAATCAGTCTACCATTTGGATAACAAATATTCTAAACTTAAAGTAACAACCAGACCTCTGTGTTTGCGATGATGTAAACATAGCAACAAACGAAACCAGGGAGACATCAATGTGTTAATCTGGCAGTTTCATTTTTATTGTTAGGCGCATCGATCGAGGCTTAGTATAATGCGCTATTTAAGCCAAATAATAATAATAATAATAATAATAATAATAATAATTATTATTATTATTATTATTATTATTATTATTATTATTATTATTATTATTATTATTATTATTATTATTATTATTATTTTATTATTAATCCTGGTATCAGGTTTTTTTTGTTCTGCTTGTAGTGCCAATGATAAAAAGGTGTAGTAGTTGTGGCGGCTGTAGGATATTTTCTGGGGGCCGAGCTGTCCGACAGGGGGATTAGAGCTCGTAGGCCGGAGCTTGTGGAAGATTTTAAGAGGGTGTTCACCTTCCAAATGAGATTTTTTAAAGAATAGGAACCTCTGGATGGCCAGAAATGACACTCAGACTGTGACAGACATGTGTCGACTTGGCATGGGCCATTCTTATTGTTTTAGTCCAACTGCCCGACGAGTTCTGTTTGGTGTTGCGGGGGTGGGGCTTGACCTGTCCGTTGGGGTCCTACATTACTATGGGTCAGAGCCAACAATGGTTTCACTATACCGTACACTGTACACATGTAGTCTATCTTCCGATAGAAGCTGCATAAGGATTATACTGTCAAGTATCAAGTTTGTTTTTATCAAACCCCAACACAATTCTATGCTGTGTCTGTAGAACCCTTATCCAAACCACAGTATAAAAATTGAAGTTTTTGGAGTGTAGATAAAGTTTTCTGTCCATAATACCCAGAGTTTTCTGTCCATAATACCTAGAGTTTAATCCATCACATTTAAGACAGTTTGGACAACGAAGTAATCAACATTCCATAATTTTTTTCCTCTTATCATACAGTTTACTAGTCTTCTCAAGAGTAGGGGGTATTGTCTTTCATTAGTTATGGCTTTAATATTTGTCAAAATAGAAAATTATTAAATAGGCCGGCACAACGTCATATTCAGTTTTGCTTGGGTACGGACGTTCATAACGAAAAGATATCTGGAAAGTCACGTTTGCCTGTTTACAAAAAACAGCGTAACATACTGTACGTCACATACATACATACATACATACACACATACATACATACACACGAAGGGTATCCTATAGAATGTTCCTTTGCTTGAAAGCATAGGAACAAAAAAAACATTAGGTTCCATCGAGATTTAAATTCAGATCGTGAGATTCAGATGTTTTCAGCGACGCCCGACCACGCCCACTTAAGCTCGCGTCTGGGGCATCGGGCAAAGTCTTACACACTTCTATTATTTAATCAATCCAATAATCCATTAATATCAAAAAAAGGTATCAACAAACATTTCGAACTTTAACCTGAGCAAAATAAAGAGGTTCCACCGAGATTTGAACTCGGATCGCGAGATTCAGAGTCTCGAGTGCTAACCGTTACACCATGGAACCATTGACGGCTCACGAAGTACAGAACGTTTACTCAAATGACATTCGATGAAAACGAATATCAAAATATATCTTTCGATTGATTGATCATTTGAAGGAACTAAAACAAGTTTCATTATTCCACAGAACAAACATCGGTTTCCAATAATTTACAGACGTTTTCCTACAAAAAAAAATAATTGCTGTCAAATTCAAGTGGCACCATTTATTCGTCCGTTCTAATCTTCAGTAGAAGAAACTTTACTGAATGAAAGTTAGCAATTTTATATTATTTTTTGAATTTACACGTTAAATTAAGCTGGCAAAATTCAAGCGTCACCATTACCCTCCGTTAAATAAACGAGACATTTGTAGAAACTT
The DNA here is from genome assembly GCF_011630105.1 of Anneissia japonica. Lineage (NCBI taxonomy): Eukaryota > Metazoa > Echinodermata > Crinoidea > Comatulida > Comatulidae > Anneissia > Anneissia japonica. The sequence goes on from NW_022685220.1 coordinate 347,639, forward strand.
TATTGAATGAAAGTTTAGCTTTTATTTTATTTTTGAACTTACATTTACGTTAAATTAAACATTCTAAAATAAAGAAGGTTCCACCGAGATTTGAACTCGGATCGCGAGATTCAGAGTCTCGAGTGCTAACCATTACACCATGGAACCGGAACATGCCATTCATAATTAACCAATTAATCAAAAAAGGCGAAAATCAATTTAGAGTATTGAGCGCTAACCATTACACAACAAACAGGGCCACAGAGACACTGGCGTGTAGAAGTCTGGAAATGGGGTTGCTGATTTGGGGGGGGGGGCCACGAAGGTGAAGTGGGGGAAGGGGCCTCGATGATAAGTTGAGGGGCACTAATTCGCAAAATAAGGTGATTTTATGTGATTTTTTACTACTTGGACCATGACTTTTTGGGAGGGGGTGCGAGTAATTTTTGGAGGGGTGCACCCCTAGATACTAGATATGCCACTGCACCAAGAGGGGAAGGGGGTCCCCGGGGCCCAAGCTTACCAGGGGCCCAATAGAAATTGTAGGTAGCATTTTTTTGTTCATATTTTTTTCAAAAATAATAATTACTATCATGGGCCCTCAATAATGGCATGGGTCCTCTAATAATGGGCCCCTCCAGATTTATGACAGGGCCCCCTCAAAATAATTTTTTTGTGCCTTCTACGCAAATTTTCCCGCGCTTCACGCGTGTAGCTGGGGGCCCACACCAATTCCTTGTCTCTGTTACAGTTTTTCCTATTGGCGGCCCTCGACAGCAAACGTCCAGTCAACTGTCATTATTCAATCAATCAATCAATCAATCGATCGATTATTGAATTAACCATTCAAAATGATAATCACTGTAAATAGATCGGTTTATAATACTGAAGGTACTTAGACAGAAATTTTAAAATGTCATTAATAACATTAACGATCAAAATATAAGTGTGGTATGTTAGACAGGTGGTGCTCGGCCGAAAATAGGGTACATGGTCTAAGAAGATTTTCTTGTGTAATATATCTTATCAGTTATTTTGATAAAATATTATAAATCAGAACACGATCATAAATGAAAGCAAATATAAGAAAAACTTTACTGTGAAAGGATTGGCCAAAAAGTTGACAGTGAAATAAAACATAAACCACACAAAAAAGTTGCACAGATGGAATTTTAAAAATGACAAAAATCCATTAAACAGCAAATCATCCCTCGAAATCATACTAGTTACAGTATACCTTTCAAGAATATTATGGTTGTAAAAAAAAAAACAAAAACAAAAACAAAAAAAACACCATTTCTGTAGTTTTTGTATACTGTATGTACATAGGTCTATGCATGTATATATTAGGCAGAGGCCAATGAAAGGTCAAACTCTGATAGTATACTATATTATAATAGTTGGAGGGAAAAAAAACAACATGAGGTTTTACATACCATAATAAGATTTATTTACTTGCTTATTAAAATTTAAAAAAAGATTAAATTTTTCTTTTTATGTCCAATTCCAAATATTTGAAATTTGACATTTTGGCTGGGCCACCTGGGGATCCATGACAACCGCAGTGCAGTGCCTGTACCGACATACAGATACATTGTCCCTTTCCCTCATGCAAAGGGTTATCCAGAGTGATCTGAGGAGCAGAGTGATCCAACTCCAAATTAAAAAAACTAAATTAATTTTGGCGTTTATAAAATATATACAGAATTTTTATGGCAAAATCTAAAGCCCTGTCTAGACTATGAAATGTTATAAGACAAAAACATGTGACATGTCCATATATGGTCATGATGACATCACATCATCACCTTACACAGACACATCATGAGTATATATGGGCATACAACAGCTTTTTGATAGTGTGGACAGCTTAACAAATCATTTAGTGTTTACTTAATTCATATGACATTCAAAACCTTCTCACCTTGGATTTTAATACATTGAAATTAAGTTCCCTAACGCTAAGATTATGCCACTCAACTCAACTAGTTGCCTGTAATGCTATTGTAAAATTCACCCACTATCGCGCAATAACGCAAAACTGCAAGTGACTAGGTGCAAGTACTACCGTAGTTGCCCTAAGTGTTTATGTCGCTTTTGATTGCCTACAACTGTTATTGCTGTCAAATAACTAATTTCAAGAGTGTTTTATGGCGCCACAAATGGTAAATCTCACCGTTGTCGGTCATTTGATGTACAGAGGGTAAACAAGATATACATTAAAGATGCTAAATACTTCTAACTAAAAGAATCAACAATAACAACAATCAATATTAAATGGACTACAGTAAGTTGCTGAAAATACCACACAAATCTATGAAAACAATGAATATGCATGTAAATATTAATGAATTATGCATTTTATCAATATGTACATCATCATAATACAATTCAATATTTATATTATCAACACACTGTGTTGTTAGTTACATTACACTAAAATAATTAGCAATACTTTTCTTACACATATTCAAATTATTAAGAAACGAAATCAACCACAAATTTCAAAAATCTAATAGAGCTTTTACTGAAATCTTCCTAATTGTGGTCTACAATTATACTTTAGATTATGTATAGTAACGATAATTTCTTACAACAAAGTATTATAAATAAAATTACATTTGTGTATAAGATTAAATTTAAAGGAGCATTTGCGTGTGTCCATGCCACAATTTGCACTCACTTGTTGAAAATGAAACCTTCTTGGACTTGCTATTCAATAATGAAAATTATACACAGCAATGATGCAATTTAGTAGGAATGTTCCTTTAATACCCAATTCAAGCAAGGCAAAATGTTACACATAACACATACATCTCTGTCTTATCGTATTTATTTATTTGAAGGCAAATTTGTGGAATATCTATGTAAGAAAACTGACATCGCCGAGGTCTACAACACTACAAGGAATTTACCTTTCTCTGTGGTATCATCAATTCATTTGTTTAGCTTTAAGTTGTTGTTTTACTCTTTGTTCATAAGTTCTTTCATTTGTTTAGCTTTAAGTTGTTGTTCTTTGTTCATTAGTTTAAGCTTGACTGCGCCACTTTCTTGTGTGCTGCCACTGATGTAAAAGTGTAATGTCAATAAATATTATTATTATTATTATTATAATAGGGAGCATTCGATGATGTAGGACGTAAAACGTACCGTCATGTTAATTTATTTGCGCATGTCCTAATGTTGGGCGTTACATTCTCTCCCGAAGTTTGCAACGGTTTTCGAGGACTGTACTGTATTAAGTACACTGCTCCACGTATCGGTCATCAAAAATCAGTATTGATTTACAGTAGAAAATAGAATGCACACGGATAAATGAATTCATTCTACATTCTCGTTCTTCATTCTCAATCGAAAGCTTCCTAATGTCTGCTAAGCTACTTATATATTAAAAAAACTTATTTGTTAAACATAGCTACTATAGTAAAATATTATTAGTGAAATTCAAATATATCTTTCTTTTGGATAAATTATGAATATAATCATAGCCCAGAAAGAGGACTAGACCCTAGGCGTAGTTATATTGTAAACAATTACAAGGCCTTTACTTAATTGTACCAATTTCTAGCAAGGTTTGAAATTGCTCGTGTGAAGACGATGCTGAACTCGCAACCACATATGTGTAACACTTTTGTCTCGCATGAATTGGAGATAAGATGAGCTTGCAGTTAGGCACTCTACTCTTCTACTACTGACACTTCTGGTGCTTTTGTTGCGGATGAGCTCTCTTCACCATCGTAATCTTTTATCTCTCGATGAGCTTGCCTTAAATATTGCTGTTGTTTGAAGAAAAGCTTCAGAGCTCCTTTAATAGTCACAAATGCAATGCCACCCTATTGATGCAAGTAATAAAAGTAAAATAAATTATTAATAGACTACATCTTTAGTTATTTTTGTTAACTGTTAAAAATGTTGCAAATGTTTAGATGAAAAACTTCTGATTGAAACCCAGCACTCCATTTGTGAACCAAATTGGTGGTAATCAGTATAGAAAGAACTGCTAATCAGTAAAGACTAAACTTTTTACCCTCTTCTCTCCGAAGTGGAGGTGAAGGGTATTGCAGTAGCGTACAGTACGTCTGTGGGTCTGTCTGTCTGTCTGTGTGTAGTGTGTGTGTCCTTCTGGGTGCATAACTCAAAAACCACTGGATCGATTTACTTATGTATCTCGGTCCTCCTCAGAAGTGAGATGCAGATTTTAGAATGTTATTTGCATATTTTCTGGCCACTAGACCTGACTGAGCCAATTCAAGCGGATCGTTTGGCTTTTTTTGGCTAGGTCGAGCAGACTCGAGCCGATCAAGAGCGGGCCAAAGTGGGGGTGAGTCAAATTTTGGCCAGCGGACTGGAAGCAGTCCAGCAGGCGTACAAACTCGTCTGATTGATGGGCTGGCCACGCGAGGCCTATGATGAATGGTCCAACCGGAGTGCAATTAGATGCCAATTATTTTTCAGTATAGATATGGCACAACAGGGCAAGGGTTTGATTATCTTGTTTTATCTGTGTTTCATTAGAAGTTGATAACTTATTTGATCATTTATAAATGGGCAATTTCATATTTTTAATGAATTTCTGGATTGGAAGTACTCAATCGATGAAGCAAAGAGCCTTATTACGTGGATTATTCAGGGTTCCCAGGTCTCGCGCAAGTCGCAGGAATCTCCCGGAAATTATGATGGCCTCCCGCAAGAATCACGGGGAAAATAGCCCATCTTCCACATATTCATAATATTTGCATGTTTTCACTACTTTATATTGTCTCACTGAAGCCAGTGCCGATGGATATCACCATGCGCAGCAATATAAAATTAGACGCATTTAAAAAAGCTCATTTAAACAGATATCCCGAAAGTGACTTCCTCCAACTTGGGACCCAGGGCGGATCCAGAGATGTCCGAAAGGGGGCCCCCAAAAGTGGGGCTTACCGAGAAAACATCACCCTAGGATGTTATTCATAAGCTCGAAAATAACCTCTGATGCATTTTGGGCAATTAAATATTTCTTTTTCTTTCTTCATTTTTTTTAACTTTCCAGAAGGGGGGAAGTGCCCGCAGCCAGCCCGCCTCCCCCCGCCCTTATACATCTGCCCCTGTGACCCCTGAATGATAGCCAATAATCACTGACAGATCGTGGTTGATTGAAGGCAACCTATTTGATAATACTGCATGTACACAAAACAATACTCACCAAAATAGTTCTTTGTAAGTTTGAATTTAACGTGCCAAATAGTAATTTTCCAGTGATTGTTGATACTGTGGGGAAAATGAGAGCGCCACACAACACTCTCGTAGCTGATAACGGGTCGGACATTGGTTGAGTATCAGCCGGTATTCTTGGCAACAGGTCACAGGCTTGATTCCATCCACCGCCAAAGTATTTCCAGATGGGGAGCTTCGGCGAGTACTTGCGCCAAATTTTCAACACATAATCTTCCCATCGGAGCATTTTACTGAGTATCAGCATGACAGGAATTGTCGGGAGTCCAATGAGGAGAAATAACGGATCTGCACGCTCCATTACGTCAAGGCCTTCCTTGTGCCCTAAAACCTGCATTATTGTAACAGCGCCATAAGTTACAGCAGACCAGTACACCGAGCCCACTACAACACCAGCTGCAGCAAATGGGCAAACTTTGTAAATAAGTTTATCAACTATATCTAAGAAACTAACAAAGGAACCTGTGAAGAAACAAACATAAACAAATATTAACATTTTTCTCAGTTTCATAGTCCTAGTTTAAGTGTCAAAATTATTATATTTACAACAAAAAATGTAATCTTATTATTTGTCTTTAATAGTGGCTGTGGCATACAGGTATCTAGGGATGCACACGTTCCCCAGAAAAAGCTTGTTCCCCCAGTCCCCCACCCCATTTATTCGAAGCAAACAAATTATGCTCAAGTACTGTAAAACCAGAAACTTTAGCGATTTGATAATTTCGGCCATTTTTGCGACATTAAACTTTCGTGAATCGCAAAAGGCCTAAATTTTATTCATGAGAGGAATACCATACAATAGCTAAAAATATCGTATTGTGAGTTCTAGGCCTAGGTTAGATAGGACTACAGCCACTGTCTAGGCTACAATAGCTAGGCCTAGGCTAGGCGCCATAAGCCTGCAGCTTACCTAAGCTGCTAGGACCAGGACTCAGCTGGCCATCAGAGGCACAGTTAAGAAAGACACAAGTTTACATACATTACAATACAGAATACTCACTCATACGATATTCCTAAATTTTGTATGGTATTCAAGCATCCTACAATGAACAATATTTATTCCTGTAGGCCAAATATTGATTCAAACACATTGATTGATGATGACTGAACATTGTGGTATGTCAAGGTACGAAAGTTAGTTTCTATTTTAACTTCTTAGTATACACTGCGCAGTGGTTGCACAAGTTCAATCACATGCAGTGATGATCAGAACCTCCCTAATCAGTATATTTACTGAGTTGTAGATTAGAATTTTTTTAGCTCAAAATCGGAATTTAAGGTCAGAATATTTATTCAATAATTGAAATACATTCTATTAAGTTTATACACCTTTAATAAAATCCACAAAATAATTTAAAATACAATTTTTAAAATGTTGAAGTTGTTAACTTTTCACAAACATGTTGCATTTTGTGGGGATTCCCCATTTAGGCCTAGGCCCTAGATCTGTATTGCATCATCGTGGGCGAGTTTAGGCCTTGAAATACCGACAATTCTTGCTGTTTATTGTTCATTATCATCTTTAACAAAGTTGAAATTAATTTTTGGTGTAATTTAGTGATTTATAATGACCAAAATCTCCTTTGTGAAACTGATTCGAGATTCACGATGATCAGATGGTATTCTACCGATCTTTTTTTAAACATAGAACATGTGACCTGAAAATTATTCGCGGCATAACCTTTTCGCAAATCTTGGCCATTTGCGAAATTCGCGAAACTTTAATGCGCGTAAAATTTCCTGGTTTTACAGTAGTTAAAATGACCTCATATCACCCTATTATGCAAGCTCCCCTCATTTAATTGAGCCCCACTAGTTCACCTTTGTACCACCTGGATATGCAGTGACTACAGAGTAGTGGTTTACTATTTTTTTTTTGTTTAGACACTCTATCAAAATCAAATGAAATCATAGGTACATTAAAATATTTAAAAAACAAAAAAAAATCACAATCAATATTGTATTTAAAAATCTTATAATATAAAATGTTACATCAGAAAAAAAACGTTTAAACCAATAAACTGACACAAACTTTCCTTTAAAGCAAGAAATATCAATCGTTTTATTTCATTATAGAGCTGTGCAAGTTTGTTTAGGCAGCTACTGTACAGTAGAAATAGATTCTCACTTTTTGTTTATTGGGGGCGCTATTTCAATGGCTAAAGTAAGTGTGGTAAACTAATTTGCGATCGTCATGAATAACACTCATTTTTCCTATTAATAATAGTCAAGTTTTCATCCAGAAATCACTTCATACATCCCAGTAATGCTATAGAGTACTAAGTGTTACGTCACGATACCAGACGTGATACTACTCCGTTGCTATCTTTGCAAAATGCGTTCAACCAGACACCATTTTCTCCACTGACAAATCATTGATCCCAATTTGTAACGTAATTATTAAGATGTTGCATCTTAGTTTTTCTTTGTAAATTTTAATTGATTAAATGTGTGTTCGATAACTAATATAACGCGAGCTTATGTGTTTTTAGTACATTTTGATGGTAAAATATTAGATTTTAAAATGCCTATTCCAGAATGCCTATGAAGTCATTCAGGCATAATGAACAGTAACCAACGTCTGGTTGGCAACAGAGGGTGCCAACTGGCGTTGTGACGACACGACTGTGGTACTCTATGGAAATTTGTACTCTTTGAATTACAAATTTTCTCAATTATGAACTCTGTTCAGATGGAAATGTTACTGTAATTATAAAACAAAAATTGGAAAAGTATTTACCTATTCCTGGATACACAATAATATATTCTGTATTACACTGTGGACAAGAGACTTTTGCTGTGCTGTTGCCTTTTTGTTTCTCATCTATCCATCGCTGGAGACAGCCTTGATGCACCCACTTAGTGGTTCCTCTACACCGACATGGTCTAGTCCACTTAGCTGTTAAATCGTCTTCATCAGTAGCAAAACAAACCCAACAACTTCTCCTAAAATTTGAAGTAATATACAATATAGATACTAATTAATTTTTTCCATTGGTTGTACCATACACACTAACAATAATCACTGTATTCATTTTATCTATCCGAATAAACGCCCTGGTGTTTATGGTTGAGAAGGGTATTAAAATTATATGTATTTTCTACATATTATTAGACACTAAAATCGATTAAATAAGCCTTTGAAACCCCTAAATTGTCAAAATTTTCGGAGGCGAACCCCCAGGACCACTTTCGAAACCTTTTAATCGAAGCTCGAACATGCCCACTTTGTTTTCGTCGGGGAAACCTGACCCCTCATCGGGGCATCGGCCCAACCCATGGGGGACCTCGGTCGGGTAAATCCTGGCGCCACCTCTGAAATGGATACGTACAGTATATTACTCAATTAAACCCCCCCCCCCCCATAATTTCACTGTTAATGTGAAACTACAACACATAATTACCATCAAAATAATGCGTTATTGCATGATGATTGATCCCAACCAGGTTAAATAAAAAATTTAATTTTACTGGAGTAGAACATGCCCTTTATTCGAGGAAGGCATTTATTTTTAATGGGGGACTAGTGGGGCTGTTTATTCAAAAGGTACGTTTATTTGAATACAGTATTTCAAACAAAAGCACGACGCCTGTAAATCATTGAAAAACGGTCTACCTCATTTTTTATGTATTAATATGCGATAAATATAAGTTTACACATATCTTGATTGTGTTCTTGACATGGTTCCATGGTGTAACGGTTAGCACTCGAGACTCTGAATCTCGCGATCCGAGTTCAAATCTCGGTCGAACCTCATTTATTGCTCAGTTAAAATGTCTTTTGTTATCCTCTTTGATTGTCTAATTTATTCAGGGGCGGATCCAAAAATGTCCAAAAGTGGGGGCTGGAAGGGGGAGCCGGAAGGGGGAGCCGAAAGTTGGGCCAATTGAGACAACACTGTCGTAGGGGGTCCGGGGCATTCCCCGCGAAATTTCTGTGTTCTAGACGCCCGAACATAACATTTGAGGCATTCTGGGCTATCATTTTTTCTTTTTCTCTCTTTTTTTTTTTTTTTTTTTTTTTTTTNNTTTTCTTTTTTTACCTCCCAAAAGGGGGGGCCGGGGCCGGGCCGCCCCCCCTCCCTAAATCCGCCCCTGTATTATTATAAACAATTGCTTAATTTTTTTTATCGGATCGGATTGACTGATCGTTAAATTGATTAGTAATCAAGTTTATATATTTTCGTAGTAAAAGGTATTTATGTCAAAAATATTAGTTAGGCCTATAGCAATTTTCGGCTGAAAACCACTTTTAATTCAACTTCCTCATGATTAAGGATAGACGCGCCCTACTTCCACAATTAAACTTAGAAATAATAACCAGATGAATATTTTCCCTTTTATATATTTCAATAAATTTCTGTATGGGACAATTAGGCCTCAAGTTGATATATACCGTAGTCAATCAATCAATCAATCGATAAAATAAACATTTATTTTTTTTAAATCAAATCAAACAATAAACAATAAAATCAAGATGTAAAGATTTAAAAAGAAAGTCGAAAGGATCATAAAAGGCAAGAAACGTTGAAATACTGTAGGCCTAAACATTATTTGAATAAGGAAGAGGGCCCGCAGTGCACAAAAAGAGTACGCCAAGTGAAAAAAAAGTCGCATACGCTTGTAGCGAGCGTGCCATGCATATTATCAAAACAATTTATTTATATAGTATTTATATTTATCTCCTATTTATAAAGTTGAGTCCGTTTTCGATTGAAAAATTACAGACGTTATATAATTTTATTTTTTTACCAGGGAGTTGTTATTTAGAACTCCCATGGTTATACAGTATACAACCCTGCTTCTCGACCTTTTTAGGTTGGCGACCCACTCGGAGACCCTATTAATGTATTTGGCGACCCAAGGCAACACGGCTATATACTTTCTGGATATGATAATAGGCTTATTACGGTACCTCGAGCTCAGTAAAATCATTATGCTACTGTTTTCTGACATATTTAGGCCTATTGCCTTGTTTTTTTTTTTGTTTTTTTTTGTTTTTGTTTTTGTTTTTGTTTTTAGAATCCATGCTAGGTTGATAGCATTGCACTTGCCTCCACCAAATACAGATATGATGTTGTAGTTGTACATTTAATCTCGGCTAAAGTCCGAACACAATGTAGCCTGATAAATCGTTTCGATTTTTATCATGGATTCTAAAACCAAGAGGCATTTCGTTATCGTCGATTGTGTGCGGAATCTTCCATTTAATTTTAATGTAAAACAATAAAACAATGGCAAATTTTAGAAATATGCACATGCAGTCAACTTGGGCGAAGTTTACTGTCTTTTTAAAAGTAGCAGTCTCGCACGATTCTCAGTTGGCGACCCAAGATCGCGACCCACATGAGTTTGAGAAGCAGGGTTATACACCACCATCATAGTCTCTGTATGGGTGTATTCCTAATATTTCTGCTAGAAAATTTAACGCTTTCTATACTTTTTAATCATTAGATTTTTTTTTCTGTTAGCGACTTCATGTAAACATTAATAATTTAAATCCACTAATTTGAATCTTAATTTTCCATTGTTTTATTCTTTTATTATTATTGTTTTTTTCTTTTAAAGGTTGGCAGGGTAGGGTCAATCTAAATTCAGTAGACGGCCAACAAAAAACCCCAAAAAACACAAGGGCTAAATAGGAAATAATTTGAACATTAACTTCCGCTCTTATGTGGGCAGGCTCATCCACGTATATGATTATTTTTGGTAATTTTTTTTTAGGGTGGGTGTATTTATATTGGTGGCGCACTTCATCCTGGTCGTGATCAGCAAGCGATGAGGTTGACTGTGTTTGGTTTTTGCGATCAATTCACTTTGTCATCTTTGTCGACGTTTGTGAGTGGCTGAGTACCAATTTTCCCAAAGCTAAAGATAGAATACATAGGGAAAACACTGGTTTATTTCTTCGCGAATAGTCATCTTATTTTTTTATTTATCATAATCGGAAAGTGTAACAATTTGAATTTATAGACTGTTGTACAGTATAGTATAGTATAATGATTAGTTTAACAGACATTGAAGACGAGAGTATGCAGGAACTTCCTGATGGAATGGTAAGTACTTTGGCATAGTGCGAGTTGACCATTATTTTCGTAAAGCCTTGATCGGTTGTTGTTTGTGTGTCACAGTGCGAGGGCACTGCAGCTTGAGTGATAATTCACAATCAGTGAATAGGCCTAAATAATCTTAATTTATGTTTGTGTGATATATGGTTGATCATCTTACGTACGGTGGAATGATCATATAACCCTGTATAACATACATATTTGAAATTCATTAATTTCTAGTTAAAGTATAATATAATGTAAAACATCATTTATCCACTTGTTCATCAATTTTGGATGGCTAGAGCCTAGGCTTGGTAGGGCTAGGCTGCGCCTCCCTAGGCTAGTTAGTACTACATTGCCTTGGCTATCTCATTTAGGCCTTTTTAACGGTATCCCTACTTTGTATACTTGCATGTAGTACTCTAGTAGGCAAATTCTTGAGTCATTAAGGACTATAAATAAGTAAACATAATAAATAGGGCTAGGCCAAAGGCCCAGGCCTGGGCCTACAGTAGAAGGCAGAACTACACTAGGCCTAGTCCATTTTTGTCAAACATGTACAATCATTGCATTTACTCATTTGCATCATCAACTTGATGACAAGTAGACACTGGTTAGCAGGCTCAAAAGAAGTTCCAACCCTTCAACCTCAAAATTTGGGAGATAGGAGGTGCGCTGGGCCCGGGAAAGGGCGCCCCAATCCATGTTTTCTTTCAAGCATGCATTCTTCTTGATAGCGTTAATAAAATTGATCTTTTAAGGTGTTAGTAATACTCGGAAAGCCTTTTTTATGCAGACGTTGATAAACTCAACACACAGAGGAATAACTGAAATACTCAATTATTGTTACTAAAAACCGACTAATTCTTTTTTGGTATTTTGAGACTATTTTTTGAAAATTTAGGGAAATCGAGAGTCCAGGAGACTGGGAGGGGATTACTTGAAAATTCGGGAGAAATTATCCAGTAAAATACAGATTCAGAAGAGATTTGTTTTTGAAAAATGTACTTACGGTATACTATCTGCAATATTTTTTTTTTTTTTTAAAGCCCCATTCCCGGCAAAATTTCACTAAAAACTGATTTTCTTTTTTTATAGAAAATATGCATTTGCATTACTCCAATTATTATAAATCATGGAAAAATATTGGCATGAATTTTAGGTTTACGTAAAAGAATAAAAAAAAAGAGAAATACAGACTATTTCTCATAAAATATTACCATTTTCTCGACGAATTCATCGTTACTAGGCAAATTCAGAGGTTGTAGATCGCATCCACTGGAATACTCTCGCTTTTATGTATACTTTATACAGTCAATAAAGTGCACCCTCTCTAATGAGATTAGTTCTTGTACTTCACATCTCGCACAATGCGGTCGTTCGATTAACGCTGAGATATGTTTGTTTAGGTGTCAAATTCTCAATCAGAATCAGTTTTTTAACAAATTTTAAATAATTCCTATGAAATATCATATTTCACAAGTGTCATTACTAGCAACGGAAAATCATGTTGGCCGTTTTTATGTGTGATAACAGAACCTAAATCGAGGTAAGGCTGGGCCTAGCCTAGTAGCAGGGCGTTGGATAGGCTAATGTTTTCGGCGCCTACGATATTTCTTCTTACTACCTATCGCAAAATCAAACATGAAAATTCATCCGCATTTATTTTTTGTGTGGAACACAAAAGATCAAATTTCAGTCTTATTTCCCATTTTTTTCATTCTTAGGAATGTCTAAATTCCGTTAAACTGGCAATTCCGTATTATATTTATAAATCTTTACAACATTATACAAAAATTAGATTTTTCTTAACAACTGAAATTTTGCCGGGAATGGGGCTTTAAACAGTATACAAAAAATCCAAAAGATTGGCTATTTCTCCAATTTCAAAATCCCCAGATGAAAAAAAAAATTTATTCCTTATGGTCATTGGATCCATATTGTATGAATGCAATGGTCATGGCTCAGTAGTATCAACAATAAAGTTAATGAGCACTGTGTGTAAGTGTTTACTATAGAGAAACTGCAGTACTTGGAACCTGTCCTTGGGAATGGAAATATTTTAAATAAGTATGAACTAGATCCTGGTTATCTTAGTGTGTGCAAATACTGTACAAGTAAGCAATGTGAGCTCAATAAAATTTCTGTCTAAACCTGTGAATAGTTCTTAAGAAAGATAATGGCATCAATGAGTATCATTTCTTATTATGCACACCTACTTAACATCCAGGATGTGCAGTGTTGTCTATATGCTTATATTTATGGGAATAATTATAGACTTAATTAATCCTTCAGATTATTAGATCAGGATTTAATATTGGCTGGAATACAGTATAGCAGTATTTAATTTTTAAAACAGGATGTAAACTATCATTTTGGACAGCAGATCTTCATTTTAAAAATATGTTTTATAAACATTAGTGCATTTTTTTTTTAAAGTTTGAATTTACCATTTTTTATCAACTCTGGTCAAAGGTCGTACTGCAATAAAAGTTTTTGATCATCCCTTTCTTTTTTTTACATTTTAAAATTTTGTAGAGGGAATTTTGGGAGAATTTTGTAAACACCAAACTACCAAGTACATTGCAATGTCCCTTAACGTAATAACATTCCGTGTTCGACAGGGAGCCCACGTTTGTCGGAAGTAGCAGAATCGCCCCTGCAGTCGCCACCACTGTTGAAAATAGCTATTACGGTAGAAGGCAAAAGAGTATCGGTTAGATTTTCCAGGGAGGGCAGTTTTCTTGAGTCGAGAGGCGACTAACAACTTATTTTTACATGTGTTATATTGTGGATTATTGTATTCACATTGAATTTCATTTATTTTTCCAAATTCATTTATTGAAATACACACTAAAGACAAAATATAGGATTAATGAAAAGCAAACTTTATGGTAATTTCTGCAGACTGTTTACTTCCTCCCAAGTTTTTCCTAACTGCTAACAGACAGTATTTTATGATGTTTTAATTATATTACCTCTTTTCTAGTGTTTAAAATCTTCATGGAGTTGCAGCTGGTTCTTCTTCACATTAGCACATACAGTATGGAACATGATTAAACACACTTAATTACTTGAACTAATTGATAAAAATAATAGGGTGCGTTTGGGCAAGTTTTTTTGTGGAGTCCAACACAGTATAAATCCGGAAACGGCCATTTCCAGTTCTCGCCCGAATGGATGTTAAACGTGGACCACCTGCTGATATCCGCTGATAATCGAACGCTGAAAATTGCAGTGTTTTTTGGAGGAGCAAAAGCAGCATGCTTTAGCAGCAGAGAGCATTCTTTATCACTTAATCCCTTTAATTGTTTCAACACGCACCAGAAGTAAAGTCTGTTTAAATTTTCATGGTCCCTGCTTCGTTTACAGTTTAATGCCAAAAACAGCCTACAATCCAGATTGTTACCCTATTACATACCTAAGACCTTATAGGTCTTACATCAGAGGTTAATGTTTTTTTGAAAGCCGAGTTCTGCACAAAACCGGTAGACCAATACTGGTAAGAACCCTATGTAAAATTTTCCCGTTCTCACCCGAACGCACCCATACTGTAAGCTAAAACGAAAATTTAGCTGTAAATGTTTGGGGTTTTGGCTTATACACACAAAGGACTGTCTAAGTGAAAGCAGTTGAATTGACCCCAGGAGGCTATGGGTCAGCACCAAGAACAAGGACGGAGGGCATTATGGGAACATAAGTTGGTTTGAGTATGGACCCTAACCAAGATTATGTATACAGACATAAGGTTGAGGGTATAAAGAAGGTTTTGAAGTAGTTTTGAATCAAAATGTCAAGAAAGAATGCAAATTGTTTTAAAACCTGTGGTGCTATTTTATAATTCTTACTAGAATTATTACTTAATATTTAAAAATCCTTTATATAGTTTGAAATAGTTGAAATATAATCAGTTGCTGCTACTCAACACAACAAATTACACAAATGACATTTCAACATGTACAATACTTTAATCTAGACTAAGAATACATTCATTCTTAGTCTGGATTCAGTAACTAACTGAGGATTTTTTTTTTTTAATTGGAAATTTGACAAGTTTACATTCGGCTTTTATTAGAGCATTTCAGCATTTGATGATGTATTTATGAAGCGAGTCTGACACAAGTATTTGACTCAGGAAGCACTTGCATGATGCTGATATGTATAACTGCATCTAGATTATAAATTATTGTAAGAGACCTTTCCGGCGTGACAATCAAACTTAACCAGGAATACACGTGTCTCACACACATGTTTTCCGACAAAAGCATGTGTTTGCGTATGATTTTACACTGTCATTTTGTGGGGCCTAGCAACAGTATCCAATGGGAGGGACTTAGTGGAAATTTCCATTGCGCAGTATGGTAAATGTGTTTAAATATTGGGAAGAAAAGAAGGAAGGGATTATGAACAAGAAAAATGCTCATTATTTTAAAAAGTGATGGTTGAAAGCTGACATGGTTTTCTCTACTTCTACAATGAACATTTCTGATAAGCCCCTCAAAACGACAGCGTAAAAATTTGCGCAAATGGCGTTTGTTGGACAACATGTGTGTGAGACATGCATATTAATGACCTTGTTCTGATTGGCCAGTTGTTAAGTTTGATTGACACTTTGGAGATGTCTATTGACAGGATACTCAAACATTCTTGCGGTATCATTCTTGCGAATACATTTTTTTTTTTTTTCAGTTTCTTGAATTTTTAAAACAATTAATTTGGCAAATTATTCTTAAACGACGGTAAAAGTCTGAGTTTTTTAAACTAGTTGGTTTTGAATCCCAGACATTTATTGAGTATGTACCTCTGTTTTGTATTGTGTCCATAGGCTTTGAAACAAGCGTAATTATAATATACTGGAATGTTCAGACGACCTTCAAAAATATGTGCACGCTACTTCAGAAAAGCGATGATGGTGCTTAACCAGGGCAAGCTTATTTACTTCGAAGCATACAGTAGAAATCACTAATCGATGGGCTTACTACTGTATGCAAAATTTTCAGAGTGATAAGTGCTGTAATGCTATAATTGTCTATCGTCACAGTACTGTGCATAAATTCTTTTAAACAATATGAATTGAAAATATCATGGCTAAAAAAAGTTAGCACATCACAGAAAATGCTGTTTGTAGGTAATTATTCTTTGGAATAAGTGAGGTCATATTAAAGGTCACATTTATAATATGCACGCTCAAAGAAAGTGTGTCTACACGGCGCGTTCTGGGAGCTTAACTTGATTACGAACATGTATCACACTACTGAGGATGCTTAGGAGTATATCGTCCGAAGTCCGTAAGCTCAAAGCCCAATACGTCAAAAAGCGTCTTCACTTGCACAACTACCCGACGTTTACATCTATTAGTAGCCTGTTAGTGTTACTTCCAGTGTACTTTTCAGCTTAGTTCTAAACTGGTCTGAATTTGCCTATTGTGTGAGGGTCTAGTGGCTTATTTTTGTTAAGTAATTCCTATGCTGTACCCTCCTCCAGCTCTGGAATTCGTCACTAGTTTTCGTACTGCACGCCAAAATCCCTTCAGGGCTCCCAACTCTCTGCAACTCACGGGGGTCTCTACCGAAAATTGGGATAGCCTTTCACACTGCCACAAGCAAGCAAGATCTTCCAGAAAATTAACAATCTCCTGTACATTCAGAATATTTGCATGAATGCAGTACCAATGATGGGTATCTATCACCATACACAACAAAATGCAAGTAGATGTCTTTAGAAAGCTCGTTTAACAACATTACCTGGAAATGATTTTTTCCCAACTTGAGAATCCTGCTCTGTAACAACACATTCTTATCAGTCGCATACTGTATTCAAATTTCTGAGGTTGGTATTACTGTGGATTAAATCCATCCACCATGGTCTACAGTAAGTATATGGCTAGTGACTTGCATGTCATAGGTTCATCGTTACAGAGAGTTGTGATTATGGTTCTAGAAGCTGAATTTTCTTCTTGGTCTCAATAAAGTAGAAGTTGTTTTGTACAGTGTAAGTTTATTATTACCATTATTGTTGATGTTTTCCTAAAACTGCAAAATCATATTTTTAATAGTAGGCCTATTATTTTATTAATTTTATCTCTCTTTCAGACGAATATAAGGCCTGTTTCAAGAATTAAGGAGAACACACCGGAATTTAATGAGGAAAAAGACAAGTGCCTAAAATATTTTGAACAATGGAATGAAACAGAACAATTAGAATTTGTAGAGCATTTGATTACGCGCATGTGCCACCACCAACATGGACAGATTAATACTTATTTGAAACCTATGTTACAGAGAGATTTCATCACTGCATTACCAAGTAAGTCTGTAAAAATTATTTGTTAATATTTAATTATTATTTTTTTAGTATTATTAGTATTTTCTTCTCCATTGTTTATTATCAATTGTTGTCTTCATCGTTATTTCTAGTCAATATTGTTGTTACAGCTGTCGTTATTGTTTGATATCACTAATATTGTTATAATATTACTGCATATTTCTTAATTATTTTTGTTGTAATTATGGTATTACTGTACATAATTAAGTTGCTTCATATTTTATGTTGAGGTTTATTGTGTGGGAAGACATTTTTTCAGGGGTCCACGTTCTTTCTAACTCTGACCCATTGTCAGATATAGAGTCCACTGCCCGTGTTCTAGACAATTGTCAGATTTTAGTAATTCTTGATAATGTTTTTGTACAGCTGCAAATTGATGTTGGAATGCTCAACCATTTATTATAATTGGTTAATATTAATTATTATTTGAAAAATTCTTGAGATAGATTAAAGAGGATTTTTTAAAAATGATTGAATCCACTACTTGATTATTCATGAAATATGGCTTTCCAAGTAAAAGTTAAAAATGAAAAGTACAGTACTTCAAAGGGCGGGTCAAGTATAGTATGTTGAACTCTCTGCCCAGCATACTGTACTGTAGTCTCCCAACTAAAAAGGAAGCCAAATTTCCTTAAAAACATTACCAGTAAGGAATCCGCAGTGATTTAAATGCTGTAAGCATCATTGGATTACACACAAATATTATAAAATAAGGAAGTGCTGTATAGTTCATTGAATGTTCATGGACCTAGTATTTATTCTAGAGCATGGACCTTTTAAAGGAATTTTATTCAATTATAACATTTGAAAAATAGTAATATCTTTAGTCAAATTATTGTTTTATTTTTTAATTATAATTAAGATATATTAAAATATATTTTAGTTTGATGATGATAATTTAGTTAAATTAAAATTATGTCATTATTTATTACAATGCAGTAAAAGATTAGCTATATATAAATTATAAGAGGTTTTCTGAAAGTGTCAAAATTGGCTATTTTGTTAATGCAACAAGGTAATGTCTGGCTGACAATGACACATGCGTTTAAAGTAATGTTATGCTTGAAGGTTATCTGCTAATAATAGCAAAGTACAAGATAATATTGATTTGATGCTACAAGGAGTCTACTACATAAAAAGAATAAGACATTGTCATGATTAATGATTTAATAATTTAATAGTCTACATTTTAAAATACTTTTTTATAAAAACATTGGTACAACCATTAATTGGTAGTAATTTAAATCTAACTTCATACTGTACTGTAGCTTGTTTGTTTTTTAAGAAATTGCAATAATAACAAAAACGTTGATATTATCCTTACATATATGAAACATGTCTGCTGTGCCAAGTTGATTTGGGCCGAGTTGGTTTTTTTGTGACAGGTACAGTATGAGCCCAAGCACACTTATTAGGCCGGCCTAGGACCGGCCCAGGGCCGCCTTAAATTACAGCCGACTCAGGGCCGACTCAAATTGACTTACTGTATGTGAGGTTTGATGAATACGTTGTTGGAATACAGATGCCTGAACCACGACCTGTCCCACTTCATGTGTTTAATAATTATGTTTGTTTTGCTATTAAACTGGCTTTTTAGGAAAATATTTATTGCTTTTAATGGTAGTGTATAGTAGTAATGAAAACACTGTTGGCAAAAAAAAAAAAAATTGTAGTTTGCAAAATGTCAATCTTGCACTGCATTTCGCTGGTGTTTTTGTGCAAAGCACTTTATCTACTGACAGTACAGTACATTGCTTCAGTCTACCCAGCTGTATCAGTGGGTACCAGCAAATTGCTGAGAGTTAAACCTGTGGTGGTCAGCGTCCCAACCCGGTAGGGTGGGGGGAGGGGGTATTACACTCTCATTCGTTTACACTACCTGAAGTTGGAGATAAGCTCCAGTACCGTATGAACCCCTATTACTTTTACCATTCACAGACAGTAGGCTTGACTTTTTCATAGCCCTATAAATAGGTAAATGTAAGTCTTGTCTTGCAAACCAGCCACCTGCCGATAATTATATTCAGTCCAAATACAGAAATGTTATCATCACATAGCATACTTTAACAGTACATTAGGTTCTTGAGGAAGAGCCAAAAAGTACCCTCAATTACTCTTTCACCTCAGGTACTCAATTTATTTATTTTTTTGTTAGTTCTTCTCTGTTGGTTTTTATTTTCTCCTAGCTATGTAGATGAATTTACCCTATGGAATGGATTTGTATCCCATGTTATCTCTTTCCACCCAAAAGTGGACAGTAGGTGGATAGTGTTATATTACATAGCCTATGGATACGAGTACGTGATTGGTCGAAATGGCATCACATGACTAGCGCTACGAGGATTGGAAACGTTATATTTCCCCTTAGGGAAATATAACTTCGAAAAGTGACCAGTCTCTGACGTCACCGGATTGCACCCGCATTGCGCCTGTAGTGAATGCTAGTCGAGCGCTTCGAAAATGGCGACTTCAAATAAGTTTAAATCTCTCGACGAATTGGATGGAATTATTGACGAAAAGGATTCTGGGTGTACAAAATTTGTTGTGAATTCATCCGTTATGTAGGCCTACTGTACTCAGTGAATAATATATAAGACCAAGGAATCATTAATTAGGCCTACATGTAGGCCTACTTGCATTGAAAATTTCACAGCAACGGAGCTAAACGCGTTTCTCCTGTCATTCTATCCTGAGGTAAGGAGAGCAAACGGTGAAATGTACGCTAAACGATCAATGATAACGCTACGCTACGGACTACAGAAACATTTTTAAAAAGTGACGGTAATATTAAGTATTTTGGCTATGTAATATAATAGATATTGTGTAAAAGTTAAATAAAAGTTCTTGATATTTAAAGTATTGTTCAGTTAATTATTTGCATCTATTTTTGGCTATGTAATATAACAGATATTGCCTTGTCTATCGGTGTAATATAACATTTGATGTCACCTTGGGAATTATATTTTTCTCTCAGGACTATATTTTCCCTCGAAAAAATATAATTTCCTCTGGGATATCAAATGTTATATTACACCTCTAAGCAGGCAATCTGTATAATAATTTTGTGCTTTATTGTTATCAACTCTTCAAAAGTGACTCTGTGTACATATTTTTGGATGTTATTCGTTGGTCCCTGTAAAGCAATTACTGTACTGTTGTACCGTAGCACTTCAAACCATGTCTTACTTGCACTTATGTATATCAGAGCCTAGTGTAAGAGCCAGCTTTCCTGTGTGACACACTCAGGTTGTCTTTTATCACCAAACATCTTGGTAAACAAAACAAACGCTTAAAACAAGACACTACAGTATATCGATCTATAAACAAATGTTCTTAACTATACTATGATCGATTACCAATGTGATGATTACAATTACAGAGTAATAATGCCTCTTTCTTTATACTTAATTCCCTCCATGCTTACATGTAGTACAAACATAAGGAGTGAAATTGATACCTCAATCGTATTTTATGGCATAATGCTTAAATAAATGAAATAAAATCAACTGAAAACCTAGAACAATTCTTAGAATGCAGATTTTATGTTCCATTTATTGGGTTAATGTGAAATGCACTAAGACCCTGGCTTAGTGTTCTATACTGTAATTCTATATTTTATTCATTATTTGATTTCTTTTGTGTTGCTTGTATTACAGAGAAGGGCTTAGACCATATAGCAGAGAGTATCCTTTCATACCTAGATGCTAAATCATTATGTGCTGCCGAACTAGTCTGCAAAGAATGGTATCGCGTGATCTCAGACGGAATGCTATGGAAGAAACTAATCGAACGGATGGTGCGAACAGATACCCTATGGAGAGGGCTGTCAGAAAGGAAGGGGTGGTAAGTTTACCTGAATAAAATTATTTATCGGCTTTAAACTTGATATAAAAAACATTGAGGATGAATTATAAATTATAATTATAAAAATTTAATAAAAAAACCAAACAAGCAAAAACCTAAGCATTCTAAAAACCTCTCTTTTTTTTTTTCTTGCTTACATACTGAATTGTTTTTTATTTTCTTAATTGTCTTTTACCGGTTGCAGCGAACCGTTTATTGGCCCATCGGGTGCGTTTTTCGCAACTGGTGTGGCCCCTGTTCACAAGTGCACTCTATAAAAAAAATAATAATTGCAGGTTCGCTTGTACTTGATTTTAGGGTCAACTGTTCCACCATTTTGTTTTCAAGGGATGTTCTCTTTTGGGAGAGAATAGGCTATTATTCCGTTTATCTAGGTGAGCATCATCTCTCATAGACTACCAACATCACTTCTGACTTGTGTAATATTCACAGGTAGTGAAAGCGGTTGGCACAGTGATTATTGCTCAGGTTCTTATCCTGTACTATTTCATTTGCCGACTTGGCCAAGGCATTTTCAGTTTGTCTCACTCCACATAGGAGTACAAGTTTTTTTTTTAGAATGACATTGCAATATGCATATAATCAAATTGATGAAGGTCCCTAAGTATGCCAACTAGCTGATTTCCAATTAAGAAATTTGCACTGAAGGCTAGCTTAATATACTAATTTTCCAATTGTGAAAGTACAGTACATTAAAATCAGATTTTATGATTTATGTGCTTAAAAATTTACCTTCAGTAATTGGATTGGATTGGATTTATTCAGTGTAAACACCAAGGATAGCCCACGAAAGTCTAGAAGAAGCCTTATTTCCTGTGGGGTCCTTCTGGTGGTGATTGGGCAGTACATCGGTAGACAATCCCCTACTCTTTTCCGAAGAGTGTACTGCGTTCTTTAACGTGCACACTGGACCAACGGCTTAAACGTCTCATCTGAAAGACGGTGCGCTATTGTAACTTGTATTTCAGCCCTCTAACTGAAACACAATGAGAGGCAGCGATGGGAATTGAACCATGGACCTAGAGATCTCCACGGTTCAGCACACACACAGCGGCTACCACCAGATTAGCCGACTGAGCTAAGCTGCTCTCTCATGAGAAAGGTGGGTTTTCACAAAGGTGCACTTACACAAGATGAAGGGGCAACACATGGTGGTTGCACAGTATCTGTACTGTACACCTTGAAAATGGGCCTACTGTATCCGATGAGGATGGGTGTGTACTGTACTGTACAAAGCTTAAAGATGGGGTACCTAAATTGGTGTGCGTATACAGTACTGGACAGTATTATTGCAAAAATCACAACGCATTTTACCCGTTGTCGTTGCGTTGGCATTGCGTTGAAATGAGCGTTGAAAGTTTGTTGTTTATTTAACAAAGGCGTGTTTGTGCCACTTTATTGTTGATAGTTAATTCAACAAACTCTAGCCTATCTAGCGACGATGTTACAATGATTATCAGTAAACAACATTGATTTATTTTGGAGACCGAAGTTATTCATGAATATTATAATGTTTAATCCCCAAAAATAATTAAATAAATGTGTACTTGGGTATGGGCATTTTTTAACTGAAGATTAGGTTGTATTGTAAACACAACGGCAAATGACATTGCCTAGGAACGGGGTGCAATAATGTAGGATTGATTGGAAGACAAGGTCTAGCAGGCCTACAGTATATCCTATGCAGCACTCTAGATGTATTAGTAGATTTATTCGAGGAGATATATTGGTGAGTCCCTTTGGTTTTTTTCTTGTTTCTTTCTGTTTTTTTTTCTTTTATTAAGTGGAGTATCCAGACTGCTCATGTAGTATGTGACAACCTCATAATATTCATCGTCAAAAACAAAATAGGCCTGGGCCTAGGCTATCCTACACGGAATCCTACAACTCGGCTCCAATCCAACTACCGACAGTAACAAATCTTGAATTTATTACCTTATTTCTTTACAATTATGTAAGTTCGTAATAAACAAACGTCTATTTTGTAAGTGCCTGTTTATTTAGAAACTGTTAATACAACACTTTGCGTTGAATTCTGAATAACAATTTCTGAGCTTTCAACGATGTGAACAGTTTCAACAACCACGTCCAATGCGTTGTCAACGAAAATGCCAATGCGTTGTCAACAAAAACGCAACAGGTTGAATGCGTTGGATTTTTGCAATAATACTGTCCAGTACTGTATATTGCCCTGCACACTGACGACAGGCCTACACTCAATGAAGATGGGTGTTATGTTGTACACCTTATGGGCATACAGTACAAGTCCTGCTGAAGATCGGTGTATGCTCTACTGTACTCCTTGAAGATGGCCCTACCTAATGAAAATAGGCAGCATGGTACAAAAAAGGGTTATATAGCCTCATTCAACCCAAAATTATGCTAATAGTGTAAAGCAACAAAATAGTGTAAAAGAAACAAAATACCTATAAATAAATTCACATGTGTGCAGTATTTCAGCTTTTGCTTTTTGAAAGGCAAACCAACATTATTCTACCGTCAATGTTTCCTAAATCCACTAAGCTGTTGTACAGTTCGTAGACCCTTCTACAATAATCTATAATAAGCTTAAAAGTGCACATCAATAACCAGTGGTATTAAACGGATATGTTCGTCTAAATCACTTGTTAATAAAACATGGCTGGATGAAAACAATTTTATGTTTATTCAATGTAACCGGTAAGAATGATACTTCCTTAAGCTTTGGATGACCTTATAGAAGGATTTGTACATGCTAATGTATCACATCCTAATGAGAATATTAGTCACATACACAGTAAATATATTAGTTTAGAAAAATTATTTTCGATGTATAAGCTGCTGTATGTAATGTACTGTACCATTTTCAGTGGTATTACAGTAGAACCTCGTTTTTACGTACCTCAGTTATACGAACCCTCGGTTTTACATACGCCTCGTATCGACGATGACGTCATCAAAAAACCTGAAAATATTCAAAACAAACAGCCCTTTTCAGAGGAACCATAAGTAAAAAGACTATAACAATAAACTATAAAAATAAACAAACCATAATGCAACGTATTTTCATTAAACAGCAACGTTGATTGAGTCTGATATCGGGTTGTTGTAATCTAAAACCACGTAAACTGAATGAGATAAACAACTTCCGATGGTGCTCAAAATAATTGCTTTCCTCCTTAGCTTTGTGTGGCAAACCATGGAAAATCTTGTCTGGTTGAATTTTTTTACACAAAGCTGGGTAGACATAGTTTCGTACACGAATGCTAATTGGTTGGCTCGCCCAGTGCATTGCACATGGTTGCTGTCTCACGTACATGAACGCTAATTGGTTGGCTCGCCCAGTGCAGCGCACATGGTTTTAGTTTGTCTCAACAGGCCCAGACAACACTGCAGCTCTGTTTAGAATAGGCATGAAGGGGAATTCCCAAGTTATGCCTTTGTCGTATAGGTAATCTTACAATATTTTCATCTTCTTCTAGTTAAATAAAAGATATAAAGTGATGAATTAATACACTAGACACATGGTTTTATTTGAACACTTTATTATGACATCGTAAAGTGATGAATAAAAACACTATCAAATGGTTTTATTCGTAGGCCTAGAGGCTAGGTCTGGCCTAGGTAACATCGTTCCTTCATACATACGTTTAATGAGCGTTACGTACATATTAGGTCAAAGGTTACCACAAATTTAACCCAAACTCTATTTTACGAATCCTCTGATTTACGTACGCCCTCTGGTCCCGTACCGTACGTAAAATCAAGGTTCTACTGTACAAATGTTTTGTAGAGTAAAAATTCCAATGATGTACCTGGAGAAAATTTCCTGGGTGAAAATGGCTGTTTAGTAGAACAGGGATTACAGTACAAATAAGGACAAAAATGTTGTCAGAAAAGCACAGTGACATTTGAAAATCAAGCTTGGTTGTTTTGTTAAGGATGTTTTTTTACTATGGGCCTACAGAACAGTAGACTAGGACTTATTCAAGGCTAGTTTTCGTTGCTTATAAATCCATGGATTATTGCAATCCATGGTTTAATCAAATCTTGAAAAGTGACCTGTTCAAACTATAATAATTTGAGGTACTTTAGACTCTTTGGTAAGAAAAACATATTTTTCCAAAACTGGCTGGCAATTGATTTTTTATATTTGTTTTCGCAATGGGAATTGTAGCTTAGAATTCAAAGCCCAGGTACTGTGTATTTAAGGCAAAAGTAGAGTACTATAGTACAGTACATGTATTTATTTGTAATAATTACATTACATTCTCGTAATACTGCTAGTTATTTTCCAGTTTTTTTAATACAATATGTTATTAATATATTGAAATCAACACACCACACCACTCAGTAAGCTTCGCTTCAGATTTAGTCCCAATCATCCAACACCTCATCAAGTAGAATTCACTATTTCACCTCGAACCATGTTGTACAGTTTGCCCTCCCATTCCAGACCACTTTTAAGGACCTGAAAATTTGGGGTAGTCTTGCGGTTCGGTCTCACTCGATTAGCTTTGTGCTAAAAGATTGATGATTGTTATTTGGTTTTTTGGAATAGACTTGGTCTTGAATTAGAGGGATTGAGGAATCAGAGGGTTCTCGAATTGCAGGGTGCACCGTATTTGTATCTCGCTATAGTACTACTGTAACAGTGCTATACAAATTTCAAGTAAAGGAAGGAAACTATTTCATCTGAATAACTCTTGTAAGAATTTTTTATTTTGTCATTTGAATAACATGTTTAATCAAAAATTGTGATTTTCTTGTTTCTACTAGGTGTGCGTATTTGTTCAAAGGAAAGCACGGAGAAACTCCAAAACCAAACTCATTTTTTCGGACATTGTATCCTAAAATTATAGGCAATATTGAGGTGAGTTTATTCGTCTTGTATTATTGTTTTACTTGTGTTGTCTAAATTCCTTCAATAAATTCAATTTAATTGAAGATGGCTGTGCAGGATGCCACGCCTTAGTCTAATTATATTATTAAGGATAGTTACGACAGAGATGGTCAACTTTCTCATTCTTTAGTAATTACCGAATGATTATTGCAAGTTACGGATATTTCCTTTATATGGAAAAACGTCCGGACTCAAATTTGTTTTAATGTATTCAGAGTTGATTGCAGTAATGTGGTTATAATATATTTCAAGTACAGTAGGCCAATCAAAGGTATATTTGCTGCTATAAAAATGCTTATAATTGTTTTTGTACATTTAATTAAAAATTGAGATAAACTTTTACAATTATTTATAAGCTAATCGTGACATCATCAAATCTACCTCCATTGTTATTTTCTTATCCTGAAGCGTTCAGTAAGTTGTTGATATTGAATGCATTGTTTTGCAAATTGTGAGCAAAGAATCAAACAAACACTGCTTTTGTTATTCTGATACCGTGATACTGTCTAATCCTGCATATATAAACAGTCTGGTTCCACCTGCATTTCAATGTGACTGCATTTGTTTGTACATATGCATAAAAAACAAACTCGACAAAATCACAAAAATACTCTTTTTTTTTCTGTTGAAAAAACCATGGTATTTAAATTAATGAAAAATTTGGAAAAAGGAATATTTGAGGCCTATTTTAGTATCTCAAAAAGATTGGCAATTTAATAGAACCTTTGAGCAATAATTTCTAAGTAGCATCCTCTAGTGGCTAGGCCAATTTGAGCAGAGTGGGTAGGATGAAATTTTTGTCCGCTCCCATGAAGAACTCTGACCGGTGTACAAAAATTGACCTGAAAAAAAAAATCAGTAATTTGTAAACCTGTTTTCAAAGAAGTGCATAATTTGTTTATTACTGTACACTGTATTTGCAAAACCTTGAATTGATGACATGTCATTTTACAGGTCTTCCTAATTAACAGCCACCCCAATTAAAGACCACTTTCCTATGGTCCCATATTAAATGTCTTTTATCTTTATTATTCTAATTAGAGACCAAAGCTGTTAAAAACTAATGGAAACCCCAGTTTTATTGGAGGGAGACCTGTATATATATATATATATATATATATATATTTTTTTTTTTACTTTTTTTGTAAAAGAAACATAAATTGTTTATATTTTTATAGTTAATTGAGAACAATTGGCGATGTGGATTCCATGGTTTACACAGGATTCAATGCCAGAGCGAAAATAGTAAAGGAGTGTATTGTCTACAGTATGACGAGACAAGAATTGTTAGTGGGTTAAGGGACAACACAATTAAGGTAAGAATATATTCATCAAATTAGTAGTAGTACTAATCCATAAATTATCCTGAAGACATTATAAATTCACAGTGGATTAAAATGTTATTGATGGCTATATAATAATAATATAATAATAATAATAATAATTTATTAGAACTTATGAAATACGAATACGAAGAACTTTATTGCAATCCCTCATTCAAAATTGAAGTTTAACAAAAGGGGAGAAAAACATTACAAAACAACTTCACAACCCCACTAAACACATAAATATTCTACAATAAAGGCATTATAATTAATTAGGCAACATTAAGTAAAAAATTCAAGTACAAAAATAAATAATTCGCTAAATAATTAAAATTTAAATGACATTTAATTTACAATTAGGATAAAAAATTATTGCAATAGGAAATCTATAAGAAAATTCAGACCGACACCTAAACCAACCAAAAGACCGGCTTGCGAAAAGTAAAAGGAAAAACTCATTTAAAAAGACCTCGCCAGAGAGGAGGGCCCGGGTGTACAGGGATGACCTACCAGTTATTGAACAAACCAGTATTTGTTATGAAATTCTTCAAACGCTCGATTTTTATTCTAGGGAGAGAAAATTCACGTTGACATCTTAGGTTGTAATGCTTCTCCCTAGCTTTAGGCAAAAGATGATTTAGCCTATGCGTTGAGATTTTGAGCTTCTGGAAATAGTCCCTGCACAACCGGGTGCGCCTCTCTGACAATAAAGGGATACTTAAAAAGGACCTTGCACATTCGTAACTAACACCAGGTAAAATAACCCCTATAGCCCTACTTTGGATTTGTTCAAGCTGTTTACTCTGTGTTTCAGTGATACAAGTTCCCCAAACTGGAGTTGCGTATTCTAAAACGGGACATATAACAGCAACATAATAGCGAATCATACCCGGGACACATAGGCCAGATCTACGTAATCGTTTGAGGAAATACAATCTGGTATTACCCTTGGAAATCATAGTATCTACTTGCAATTGCCAAGACAGGTCACTCGAAATATTAAGTCCTAAGAGTTTGCACGAATTAACGTTGTTAATTATACTGTTATTAATACTGAGAGGGTCAAAGTTTGATTTATTAGATTTGCAGCTAATTAGCATTTCAACAGTTTTATTGGTATTGATAACCATATGATTATCAAGAGTCCAATCATCAAATGAACTGCCATATCAAGACTTGACTGACTGCCATATCAAGAATTGACTGGAGCCCACTAGATCTGTCTCTGCCAATGCGCTCATAGACGGTAGTGTCATCCATATATTTGATGCACGACACTCCGGCCATGAGGTCATTGACAAAGAGAATGAAAAGTATGGGCCCCAGCCAAGAGCCTTGTGGTATCCCCCCATTCAAGGAAACCCAACTAGAAAAAACAGATCCAAGCTTAATACGCTGCTTTCTGTCACAAAGGAAAGATGCCACCAACTTCACCTTTGTATCAGTTGCATACTTCTATTGTGAAGAGTACGTCTAAAAAAAACACTAAATAATAGTTACAAAAAAGGAAATAAAGTATGTTTGTGTGTATACAAGTATGTTTGTGTGTATACACATACAGGTACATCATATACTGTAGTATTAAAGGTGTACATAACAAAACATACACATACACAAAATATTACATCTACTAGGCATCTAAAACACAAATTTTCAGATTCCTGTCTGTCAGTTTTAACATACATTAGTACAGCACATAGTTATGGATATATTAATTTCAATAGTAGTTAATCCGTAAATTATCCTAAATTTTTGGGCCATAAATGAAATGTATTATAAAATCACAATGTATTAAAACTTCACACAATACAACATACCGCTTCCCTACAAATATTACTTACTACTAAGTATCGAAAATATATATTTTCAGATTTATGTCTGTCAAATTTTACAGATAAGTATGTTATCTCGCAGTCAACAGTCATAATACAGAATATTAATTGTTTGATAGATTTGTCTGAATCTGAGCGTACAGTACTCTTACAGATGTTCAATTTTGGCAAGTTTGACAAACGAAATGTGATGGTGTCTGCCAGACTTGAGCAAATTCGTTCAGAATTGGCAAAGTTATTCAGTGAGCGTCTGTTGCAAGCTTGCGGATATCTTCTGTAAAAATCACAATAAAACATGTGTGTGTTTCTGCATTTATTATGAGTCCTGGATTTAGTTTTGGATCAATATAAAGCAATACATGTTTTACACTAAGTCAGGCCTTGAGGCTAAATCATGATTTTTTTTAGCACCAGTAATGACCATCATGATCATTGAAGCTAACCTCTGAAGGAAATGTATCCTCCAATAACATGGAAGATCATTCTTTAGAATTTATAGACTGAGAATGCTCAGATGGTATGAAAGAGAAAAGAGGAATTTAGAAAAAGCATATGAGAGTCACCATCAAAGTGATTTATAATAATAAAGATGGTAGTGATAAAGAGAAAAAGAGCAATTCTAATCAGAAAACATTAGCTTGCTATGTAGCTTGCTTCGGTTGGAGTCTGATTTATAGTACCCATGGCTGCAATATGTTTTTATAACGTGCTTTAGCATACAAGTTCAGCCGGTCTCACACATTGCGATTTTTGCTTACGGTAAGCTGCGCTACAACACGCTCAGCTTAAAATTGTCTGGTACACAGGAGTTGTCAAGTTGTAAAAGATATGTATCACAAAACAGGTGGTCATATGGAAGCATACAATACCATAGAATTTTGAACATGTTAAAAAAATTGTAATCATAAGTGTTGTAGCGCAGCTTATCATAAGCAAAATCGTAACGTGTAAGACCGGCTTTAGTATGTGTATATTTATCTAACACCCCAATGTTATATTGCAAAATGTACTCGACGTTTAAAACCACCTCAAATCCTCGCTCGCATTTCAAAGTAATGTACTGGAAAATTACCTTTATCATGTTTGTTTGTACTCGAATACTAAATTAATTTGTAAATTTGTAACTTGACCTTATTTCATTTTGATCTTACTGTAGATCTGGGATAGGAATACATTGCAATGTACTCAAGTACTAACAGGGCACACCGGTTCAGTTCTGTGCCTTCAATATGACGACAAAGTCATCATCACTGGCTCGAGTGACTCAACTGTTAGGTAAGATGCATTGACTAATGAGTCGCAAACTGCAAGAAAATCACTTAAGCAAAATTAGACTCCAGGGATTTTGATTTCACGATAGATTATCTATTGTATAGCAAATTAGCATTTGTATAGTCTTATATGGTTGCTAGCAACTAACTGCGGAGGAGGGAGGGACAGAGATAAAATTTCATTTTTATTAGAAATCATCATTATTGACGGGCGGCGGGTTTGTTTAGTAGTCTCGCCTACTAATTAAAGCTAATACATCAAAGAAAGATTTAAATCCCATGATAAGAGTTAACTCTGAGTCGTGAAGCTTAGTTTTGAGACTACCAATGAAGTTTTTACACATGAACATTCGTGCAAACGAATACGTGTACACATATGTTTAGCTATTCGTAACGGTTTGTCGGAATTCTGTGTTTTTCACAATCACAGCGCAATTCAAGTGTAGGCCTTAGCCTAGCCTAGGCTATAATACACCGTCACCTTTTCTCATCATGCTTCTTAAAGTTATAGTATGTAAGGTTTTGGAAATTGAAATTGAAAATGGTAGCTGAGTAATACTACTTCCCAGAAGAATTAGTTCTTTTGTGATAAGCCCTATCGTTTATGACCCAAAAATGCTTGGCTAAAATAAGCTAGGCCTAGGATACACGAAAATCCCGACACCACCAAGGTCCAAGCACCAAGTTTTTGGTACCCTAAAATGAGATGCATTCAATCATAATTTGCGGTCTTCAAATGTCGTACGTATTCAAAAATACATTTATTTTTTACACTTACTATAAAATATGAAAAAAAAAACGAAGATCTTACTAAAAATCCAAAATTGTCCTACACATTTTAATAGCTAACTTTTATTTTGTCGTACGTATTCAAAAATACATTTATTTTTTACACTTACTATAAAATATGAAAAAAAAAACGAAGATCTTACTAAAAATCCAAAATTTGTTTTGGAATACCATGCTTCCTTTTTTCTTTCCTTTTTTTTTGCTAGGCCCTGTCCTCTGTGTTAGCAGCATTATTAGCATTAGCAGTTTGTTTATGGAATCAGCTGTAAATTGAAATGGTATTTTATTACATCTTGGAGATTGCAGTAGATTCTCTTTAGTGAGAAAGTATAAAAACAATATTCATCATATTTTTATTGCTTATCTATCTTTATCTTTACCCTGTACTTTTAGATGAATAGGGACTTAGGGAGACATTGAACCAGAAACAATGACTGTAGACAAAAAAAAAAGTTTGAATTGTGATATTACATGTTCTTACCTGTGGACAAACAACAGAATACTATGTGATTTGTCATAGATTTTTTGTTGACGTAGTTAATACTAAATATTTTGGGCCTCTTCTAACTTTATAATCTTTAATATTGATATTGTTTATCTGTACCCTTTGCTATAGAGACTTTGGGAGTCATTGAACCATAAACTGTATGACTATAGACAAGTAAAACAAGTTGAATAGTGATATTGCATGTTGTTATCTGTGGACAAACAGAATACTATATGTGATATCAGATTTTTTGTTGACATCAGTTAATAGTAATTAAATAAGTCAATCATGACATCATTGCTCCCAATGTTATTTTCCTATCCCAAACCATGCACTAATTGTTCATTAGTGCATAATTTGCTTGTATGTACCTATACTTTGCAGACCCTCAGGAATTTCTTTCATGCATTATTCATATAATGATTTAATATAATACACAACTATACTACTGTAATTGTGTAATATTGTGTAATATTATCAGACATAGGAAATACAGTAGGTCTGTTCTATCTTTGTATTCTACTAAAATGTACAGCTCGTACTCCTGTAAGAAATTATAATTGATTTTAAATCTGCATACAAATTGATTTAATGGTCTATCATATAGCCTAACTTTGATACCATTGATTTAATCCTCAATTAATGTGATAATTTGGTGGTAAATATGGGATGTATGATAAGAAGATGGAAGAGCCACGAGGAAAGGATCAATTTGGAGAATGAATCATCTGCTGCTCCTCCCTTTGTACAATTAGGCTTAAAGTCTTTTGTTAGGGTGTGCTGGATAGGTAGCTTATATAATTAATAATGATAATAAATTATTACTTATTTATGTAGTTCTTAATTTAATTATGAACTTATGTGATGCAGTTATGTAAAGGGTATGCTCTAGGTTACTATTTAATTGGTGAGTTATCTGATTATGTGTGCGTATATTAAAGCATCATAATTGAATTGTTATGAATTATCGCCACAAACCTGAATACAGTAGTCGCCAATAATATTGTTACATTTTCAGATATTAACTTAAACAATATTCTGACTGTGCGCTGCAATTCTATGATCTGAGCATGCTCATTAAGATGTGGCAATGACCTGACCTCTAGTCACATGATCTAATGATTTATCACTATGACAGTGTCTAACCTTGAACATTTCTAATTTATCAAATATATTGTATTAATTTTTTTCATTGCAATATTCAATGCTATCTGAAGGATGTTGCTTAAATAAATGTTCTAAATTACAATAATGAAATAACAATGTAGAATATTATTGATATAACTGTATCAGAAATATGTTGAAAAAAATATTACCATCACTTATGAACTCACTGATATCAGTGGCAGAGTTAAGAGGTGGGGAAGCTGGCCTGGTGCCCCCTCCCTATTAATTTAAAAAAAAAAAAAAAAATGAAATTATATTCAAATTTTAAATCTGAAGGCTGAGAGTACCATCTGTGGTCATGTAGACTAGAGATGCCATAATCATAAATTTTCTTACCTCACACCCAACCATGGTGGGATTGAGGTAGTTTATACCCCTTCCACGTGTGAAAGTCCCTCCCTAAATACACATTCCTGGATCTGCCATCGTTTAGAAAACTAAATTAGTCAGTGTACTTATTATACTGTAGCTTCGTAGTATACCAAAAAAATGAAGTAGTAAGCAAATAATAGTGGATGAAGGATAGGAATTTAAGTGGTATACAT
The DNA here is from genome assembly GCF_011630105.1 of Anneissia japonica. Taxonomy (NCBI): domain Eukaryota; kingdom Metazoa; phylum Echinodermata; class Crinoidea; order Comatulida; family Comatulidae; genus Anneissia; species Anneissia japonica. The sequence continues at coordinate 381,371 of NW_022685220.1, forward strand.
CAGACCAATAATTAAGCTTTGTTTAGTATTTTACTAAGTCTCAAATTATTATCTCCAGACAGCCACGTGATCATGATTAAAAGCTTTTGAATTTGTTTTATCTCCGGAACTGATCATGTTACCTGACATGTTCAATTAATTTACTTTTACATGAATTACAAAAAAAAATGATGTTTAAAAGAAGTTGTATTAGTTAGATGTTATTGGTTTAAACTGACAGGAGTAAGAAGAATGCAGAAATTCACTCTAAATCCAGGGTCATGGGTTCAAATCAGCATTATATGTTTAAAATTGGTCTTTGAATGATGTTCCTAGAATAAGTAGATCGTAGAATGAGCATTTGAAATTTAGATACCATATTTATTCGAATAAATTCCCCCAGGCTTTTATTGTTGAAAAGGGCTTTTCTTGGATGGAGGCATTTATTCGAGGGAGGTATTTATTTTTTTTTTAGTGTAAACGAAAACGTATACTGTATACTGAAGGTGTTGCTGCGTGTTCATAAAGACTAATTGATCCCAACCAGGTTAGAAAGAAATGTAATTCTGCTGGGTGGGGAGGGGGGAGGTGGCATTTAATCACAGAGGGCATTTATTCAAATAAATACGGTATATAAAAACCTGGTTTTGAGGAAATCAACCTCAAAGTTTAACTACTGTAACCTCTCCAAAGACTAGTAGAAATATGCACAGAGAACACTTTTATATTAAGAAAATTTAAAAATTAAACTTCTGAATTTTATAAAGTTTTTACTATTTTGTAGACAATGTGATCTCACCAACAATGCACACATTTTGTGGTGAGACCTCGCATTGTTCTGTGAGGGCAGCATATTAACTTATTTGTTGTTGCATTGCAGGGTATGGGACGTCGAGACAGGCGAGATGATGAACACCTTAATCCATCACTGCGAAGCAGTGCTTCATCTTAGATTTAGCAACGGAATGATGGTCACCTGTTCAAAGGTGAGATTCTAAAGCCTATTTTACGGTAGTATTGTCTAGTGCTAGGAAAGTGTGTGACCATGGGACCAGCAGTCGGAGGCATCTCACTTTCCACTTTTCAGAAGCATTAAAAAAACTCTTTTCTTCAATGTTGGGCTATTTAGGGTTGGGAGGGGGTACAGGATGTGAAAAAATTAACCATTTGGGGTCAGAGGGAGAGCCAATTGTATTGCAGCTTCGATTTTTAGTTCCTATGCATGTAATGCAATAGGAACTATTGTAATCACTCTGTCACATTTCTTTTGTTTTTTATTGTGTGTAGTATGTGTGTGCGTAGACATTTATGCAAATGCGCATGCGTCAAAGAAAAGTTTTCCGACATTTTGTTTTACATCGCGATGCGAAGTTCGATGTGGATTTTCTGCAGAGTTCAGTCGGGGCTCACGCTAACCGATCGGCAAGTCGGCATGCATGAAACTATTTTGGTTTTACGGCAAAAAATCAACTGCTGTGGCATAGGTATTTTGAAGAAGGCCTAAAATAAAACAAAAA
>NW_022685220.1:383196-394686 GCF_011630105.1 Anneissia japonica
GTGATATTGGATCAGTACTTTAAAGGTCATTTATTCATTTTTAAAAGCAACCCATAATTTTAACTTAAAGTTAGTACTATCATTATCGTCATGATCATTTTTTTTTCTCATGAGCAAAAAAAAAATTGCTCATTTACTTTTAATTTTTTTTGTGCACCGACTAATAAATTAAAAGTTAGTGCGGTAGTCTCAATGATAGCAACACAGAATGATATATTGTTAAAGCACACTGTAAAAACTATTTGCAGCTTAATTTTAATATACACTAAAGGATGAATATCTAAATTTGAGCCAACCAATAAACATCCACAGATCTTAGAGAAGCCACTATGACACAGTCATCTCATACCGCAATAACAGATTATATATTAGCACTCATAGATACCACACACAGATATTTCTGGTGATCCAGCCCAAAACCTAATGGGAATCATAATGCGTGAAATTAAATGTGCACATTACACACGTGAAATGAGAGCGCTTGTGGATATCTCAACCACTATAGCAACTAATCTTAATTATGCATATTATCTATTAACGAGTGAATCAAGATGCGTTAGGAGACAGTATTATGATTAATATGAGTAGCTGTATTCGCCTTGTAGAATAATGATCTATAAAAGAGGTTGCACTAGGAGACTAATGCATCCTGTTTATACTAGGATTCCTAAAGGGTGTTTCCTATGAAAGCCAGATGCCCTGAGAGTGACTAGGCAGCTTGGTGTGTCTAGAGTCCCACCGAGTGCCTAAGGTGGGTCTGTGGCCCAAGGGATGCCTAGATAGCTTGGTGGATCAGAGGCCCGGGGGGGGGGGGGGGGGTGCCTTTGTTGGTCAGAGGCCCAGGGGTGCCTAGTTAGCTTGAGGGGTCTAGGAAAAGAGCATGTGTGTGTGGGGATCAGGGGAGGCTGATTCATTCTACTATATAAATGTATTTGATGATTTTCAATGCAAAGGAAGGAGATACTATAGTTTAGTTTTATCAAATTAGGTTCACTTGTGAAAGTGTTTTATGGTAGTTCAAAAATTTATCAATCGAAGCAAAATATTTGTCTTAAACTTAGGCCAGAAAAAAAATGTTGGGCTCCCCCTTTTCCAAAAAATCGGGTCGCCATTTTTAAAATATTTTTTTTAAATTGCAAAGTCAAGCTTTCACTCGTATTATGACGTTAAATTGTTATGAATTATCGCCACAACCTGAATACAGTAGTCGCCAATAATATTGTTACATTTTCAGATATTAACTTAAACAATATTCTGACTGTGAGCTGCAATTCTATGATCTGAGCATGCTCATTAAGATGTGGCAATGACCTGACCTCTAGTCACATGATCTAATGATTTATCACTATGACAGTGTCCAACCTTGAACATTTCTAATTTATCAAATATACTGTATTAATTTTTTTCATTGCAATATTCAATGTTATCTGAAGGATGTTGCTTAAATAAATGTTCTAAATTACAATAATGAAATAACAATGTAGAATATTATTGATATAACTGTATCAGAAATATAATAAAAAAATATTACTATCACTTATGAACTCACTGATATCAGTGGCAGAGTTAAGAGGTGGGGAAGCTGGCCTGGTGCCCCCTTTAAAAATTAAAAAAAAAATGAAATTATATTCAAATACCATTTTTAAAATTTTTTTTAAAATTGCAAAGTCAAGCTTTCACTCATATTATGACGTCATTCTAAATAAAGTACTTTCTCATCTTAAAATCAAGACAAATTTGTGCAAATATTTTTGTTATTGAAAGTATGAACGATAAATCAGTTTGATTTCAGATAAATTTGAGCAGATTGTTTTGCTAAGCAAATCTGATATATCCGGTCCCTGGACCTAAGTATTGGCAAACATCTTTAATCAACCAAGCTACATTCATTTACGTTGGAACATTTTGCAAAAGACTAACAAGTCTATCACAACTCCTCCCCCTATAGTATTATATATTTTATTTATTATTTTATCCATTAAAATACCTGTATAAACAAATATAAAAAATACAAAATAAGTATTCTATTATGTAACATACTCTATGATTTGGAGTATTGTACATGAAATATACTCAAATGATAATAGGTGGCTTTTACTTTTGAAACTACTGAAAACGTCTGATTGAAAATCTTGTACAGAACCATATTTTTTATTAAATACATTAGCAATTATAATTTTATATTTTGTTTAATTTGACATAATAATGAGTATCTTAACAGATAGTTCCCACCCACTAATGCATCTTTTACTTGGCTACTATCAGGTAAAAGGTTAAAATCACAAACCTGTAAAAGAAATAGATATCTCAACTCATTTGTAACACTATCCATTATAATTCTTAATCAAATATCAAGTATGTTTTAGGGCCTAATTACAATTATATTGTTTTTGTTTTCTATTAATCTGCACTTTGTTTTGCGATGTGATGTACCAACTGATTTTCTGAATGGACACAAATAAAGGGTCTTGAATCTTGAGTAATGTGATTGAAAAAAAAAACCCCATTTTCTTTTTGAACTGCAGGATCGGTCTATTGCTGTGTGGGACATGTCTTCGCCGACGGACATCAGCCTCCGGCGGGTGTTAGTCGGCCACCGTGCGGCTGTCAACGTTGTTGATTTTGACGACAAGTACATAGTGTCTGCATCAGGCGATAGAACCATTAAGGTAAGTGTGCTGTACAATCTGTATTCCGTGTCGTAGATATTACGCATGAAATAATCATCTTTGGCATCTATTTATCTAATTGATTGTCCGATAATCTTGATGGTATTATTTCACTAGCTCAGTGCAACTGAAATTTCTAGCTTGCTAAGTAGACCTTTTTCTAGTATTCGATTCCACTCATTGTTTTTTTTTTTTCGAAAACACTCCTAAAATTTATATAAATTTTTGAATATTATGCAGTAATAAAGTATGTATAATAATAATAATTTAATAGTGAGATTATAATAACAACATTAGATACCATTATAAATTTAATTAGCTTTAATATTAAAGAAAATGTGCTCAAAGTTTATAATTTCTGAATGTGTTTATTCTAAGCGAAATAACTTAACTCATTGTTGTTTTTTTTTCGAAAACACTCCTAAAATTTATATAAATTTTTGAATATTATGCAGTAATAAAGTATGTATAATAATAATAATTTAATAGTGAGATTATAATAACAACATTAGATACCATTATAAATTTAATTAGCTTTAATATTAAAGAAAATGTGCTCAAAGTTTATAATTTCTGAATGTGTTTATTCTAAGCGAAATAACTTAACCAAAGAAACAATAATTTATTTTTCAAGTGAATAAAACTTGGAACTTTGATTTAGGCAAATTTAATGAGACCCCTATTGTATAAGCCTGATAAAGAAGCAGAATTCTTTTAAAATATTTCCATCAAATGTGAATTAATGCATATTCAAAATATTTTATGAATCATAAAATGAGAGAAATGTGAGTAATAAGACATATAAAATGAGATTCAACTGCAGAAATACACTGATAGAAGCTCGACACTTTATCTCCAGAGGATATGACGTTAACAAAAAGAAATAGAGAAAATGTTTTTGAAAAGTGTTTTAACGCTGTAGTCTAAGAAAAGTAGCATTATTCATGGAACATGTTTTTTCAGTTAATGTGAGTCGCATCCAGGGGCCTACATTTAAGATTCTTGTTTGATCCATATCTGCAGGCCTGGCAATCAATAAATACACTTGACAGTAAGAAGTAAATTTGTGTAAAGTGTTTCTAGTTTCTAGAAGTACATTCAGTGGCGGATTCAAGGGGTGGAAGGCCCAGTCGGCATGGGTGTACCTCTACATTTTTCTAAATTATAAAAAAAAAAATGGAGAAAAAAAAAGAAAATTATATTCTGATTTATGACTGAGATTGCCATTTCTGGTCATCAAGAAGGGCAATAATCATAATTTTTCTTGCCTCAATCCCAGCCATGGAATTTAATTACTAAATTATATTTGTTATTTGCTCAACATGGTCAGTACAGTAGAAACCCTCAATTGCGAACCCCGATTTAACAAATTCCCGATTTTACAAACGTAAAATCAAGGTGATGACATAAAAAGTGAAGCGAAAAATCCAAAAAAAAAAAAAAAAAAAATCTGCTCAAATTGTAACTGTTATTAGCATGCATACAACACAACATACCATACTATACAGTACTATGTAACTCTCAAGTGAAAGACGCCCTCTAACGGAACGGGCCTCTTCAAATTCAGTGTTTGTTATGGCTTCATACATGTGGATTTGACAAATTTTACTTCTCTTTTAGTCATCTTTGTTAGCTTTAAAAGACAACATAGTGCTTGATTGTTTTATTATATGATCAATATATATAATAAACAAGTATCTATGGAAGTTGTGTTGGAGTAAAATCCACAATCTAGGTATTTAAGAAGATAAAAACGTCCGATTAACAACAAATTTGTGTAGGGCCTAGAGTGGGATCAGAATGCTTAGAAACTGCCTACTGTTTTAGCCTAGGCCCCCTCAGACTTAGCTTCATAGGCATGTGGGCCTAGCCTAGTTTATGCCAGTGTAAGTAGTACCAGTGCATATATTTGGGAATTCGGGTCAACCCCGATTTTACGAATACCCACAATTACGAACGGCTCTGGGCCCGTGCCATACGTAATTAAAGTGGTTCTACTGTATTTAAATATATTTCTATACAAATTATATAATATAATTTATTATCATTATTTTTTATATTATCATCCAATGAGCAATGGTCGTGTGAATAAAGCTCTGTCCAGACTATCAAATTTTGTTGGACAAAAACATGTGATGCGCCCAAATATGGTCATGATGACATTACATCATGACCAGTATAGGCCATCATGAATATATTATATATAATTTGATGTCTGTTTATGGAGAGACCATTTGTAATTTTCATTAGGAAGCGTATAAAACATACACTTTGGGAGATTGTGTGGAATGTGGGGGGTAGGAGGGGTTGATGGTGTAGGCATGTGTATTCTTTTTTGAAAAAGATGAAATATCTCATTTCAGAAATCATCACTTTATTGATACTCATTCAATGAAGGTTGTGAAAAAAAAGAGTATGTTTTGTAAAAATGATGAAAATAATGGATGTTAAAAGTATGAATAAACAAATATTAATTCCTGTTGTGTGTTGTTTGATTTTTGAAAGGTATGGAGCACATCAACATGTGAGTTTGTTCGCACCTTGAATGGTCATCGTCGAGGCATAGCGTGCTTACAATACCGAGACCGACTGGTCGTCAGCGGCTCCTCGGACAACACGATAAGGTAAAGGCTGTTGCAAATTCATCTGTTCAATGATGCATGGTGTTTTTCATTATTGGTATTCTTTTAAATCTTAGTTACATTTGAAATCTAATCCATATTTATGTAAGTCCAGGTTATATTTTTTTATGCAATTCCACAAACTAGGGTACACTTTCTAAAATGTGGAGGCCCAGAAATCATGGCGTGACAATGATCTATTTGATCTTATAGTCAACTCATTGAAGAGTGCCACACAAATTAAGGAACTTTTGACTGAGAAAGATGACATTTTGAGAGACTAGCTGTATTTTTCATATGAAATACTGGAAAAAAATTTTTATGTATTTAAGATTCAACTAAGTTTCTTAAATTAAGACATTTGAAACTGCTTTTAAAATATGAATGTGCAATTCCCGGGAATAATATATGGATGACAATTAACAATCATCTCAGCCCCAAAAAGGGGCTGAGATGTGTAAGGTCTCCTCATTTTCCAAAACAGATTTGTAACTAGTGGATTTCAACAATGTCCCAAGATGCTCATGGTAAAAATAACATGATTTTAAGACTGGTCGGCAGTCGGTGGGTGGCACGCATTGCCACCCACCCACTGTATGGTTTGTTGAATGTTGATCTAATACTACTCTGCATTGTGTCCATGTTGTTTTTACCACGGTGCTTACTGTTGTAATTCTAGGCTGTGGGATATTGAATGTGGTGCCTGCCTCCGAGTACTTGAGGGCCATGAAGAACTTGTTCGCTGTATTCGCTTTGATAATAAAAGAATTGTTAGTGGTGCATATGATGGGTTAGTGAAACAATTTTTTTTTTTCAGTTCAATATTTTTTTTTCAGTTCAATATTTCTTTAACATAAGATATGTTGATATCATCAACATAAAATGAAAAAAAATGATAAGATTATGATATTGATAAAAAATAATCAACATGAAAACTCTGTAGAGCTTGTCAATTGGAGACCTTAGTAAATATAAAGAATTTAAAACATTACGAGTAATGAAAAGTATGGAATTGTGATTGAGTGAGGTTATGTATGTATATATTGTACTTTATTAGTGTTTAAGAAAAAAGTACATAGCATTAATATTAATTCCAAAATAATGGAAATTAAATAGATTTTTAATTGAAACAATTACAAATTTCCAAAAAAATTCACTTTAATGAAATATGTATTTGTAAATGAGAGCAGATGGTATTATCGTGTTTTGACAGAAATCAGAATTGTATTTTTTATGTAAATATTTGATTCAAATTTTAGAAAAATTAAGGTATGGGACTTGCAGGCTGCACTGGACCCAAGAGCTCCAACTGGTACCTTATGTCTCAGGACTTTGGTGGTAAGTCTTGTAACTATGGTTACTAATATAATAGTAAACTAAAATGATAATATTTCATTTTGTATAATATATTCTTTGGTTAATTTTTTTCATCACTGGCTGAATAATATTTTTCAAATGGGAGTTTACCTTTGTTGGTTCCCCCCGGTAATAATTTTTTTCCAGAACTCCTGCAATGCTGCTCTTTTCTCCAAAGTTCAAATCTATTATTTCATGAAAATGATGCTTCTTGAGTGGTAGTAGATACTATGTTGGTAATATCACAACACCATGTAGCACCTCTTTGTTACAGATCAAACGTCCCCATGTGGTTGATACAACTTTAAAGTGCCTTATACAGCTGAGCCACAATTTTTCAACATTGTATCTGTATTTATGCTTGTAAACTTAGGCCCTGTCCAAACTATCAAATTTTATTTGGCAAAATCATGTGACATGCCTAAATATGGTCATGATGACATCATATCATGACTATATATAGGCACATCGTGACCATATATAGGCACATCATGACTATATATGGCCATAATAGTGTTGACAGATCTTTACACATTGGACAATATATCAAGAGTTTTTATGTTCCGATACATCAATTAAATAATCCATTGAAACTGTGTTGACAGTGGAAGCACTCAACCGTAACTCACTTAACTGTAATGACCACTTGGTAGCTTGTTGCTCAGTAGCAAAGTGGTATCATGTTATATCGTGACGTAGCACTTCAAAGACAGTATTTACATTTATTTAATTGCAAGCATTCATGCAAACAACGCATTCACCATAAGAAATCCTTGCGTCTCAATAAATGAACATATTAGTCTGAACTGCTTCCTGGTTCTCTATTGATTAGGCACGACTTTATTACTTGTTCCACAATAGACCTTTCCGGAGTGTCAATCAAACTTAACAACTGACTAATCAGAACAACGCTAGAAATACGCGCGCGTCTTACAAACGCACGTGTTCGCGTATGTTTTAACACTGCCGTCTTGTGGTACCTTAGCAACAAAATCCAAGGGGCGGAGCTTAGCGGAAAGGTCTATTTTTTAAAGATCATCAGAGGAAAGCAGGAAAAAAATAAAAATTAAATTTTGCTTTCTTAATTAGCAAATAGTTTTTGAAAAATCATCCAGAGGAGGAAATAAAAATAAAATTTTATTGGTGAATGTAAACAGTGTAGAAATGGGATTGTTAAATACATTAAATTTTCCATAACCAATTTTATTTTCCATGACGATGTAAGGTCCTGGAACTTCACAAAACCTGTATGAACCATGCCAATATTTTATCTTGTGCTCCGGAATTAATTGGCACATTATTGCTGTTTTGCATGTTGATCAATTTTGAATGTCTGTATTTTAAAATTTGAGGATTTTTGTATTTCAATTCCAGTTAAGTGGGTTTTTATTCCAATAATTAATGACGGCAAATTTGGCTTTAGAAGAACCCTAAGATTCATATCCATGCAGGTTCACAATTTGGAATTTTATGACTAAAAACAAGTATACTCCCTAAACCTTAATATAAGACATAGTTTATAAAGCATAACATGTTGGAGAACAGTAGGCTTCTAATGAATATACTGTACAAAAAAAATGTAGATATTTATTTATAATTTTTGTAGAAAGTTAAAATCAAATGATTTTGGTTGTATTTTTTCAGGAGCACACAGGTAGAGTTTTTCGTCTTCAGTTCGATGAGTTCCAGATAGTAAGCAGTTCTCACGACGATACTATTCTAATTTGGGACTTTCTGGATGCACCACTACAAGAGGGCGCCCCACTTCCAGTTGCTGGAACTTACACTTACGTCGGGCGATAGAACTCAACTTTTCCAATGTTGGACTTAATTAGGAATTGATATTTCCACAAGCTATTTTTGAACTGATTTGTTTGTGGCTTGCATCAATTGTTCAAGCTCATACTCAACACCATTAAGGATACTAAAATCGCAAGAAAATTCAAAGGGCAGTGTGTGTTGACAGGAAATACAATGTTTTCGCTTCGTGTATGTTGTTTGTTTCAATTCATCCCCAATCTTTGATATGCAACCTGAAATTGATAAACGTTGTTGAAGACTTGAGCATTGTAGATTGAGAGTAATCAATTATGATCACTTTTCTCATAATTCTAACATAATGTTTTGTCAGTTTGAAACCATCATGACCAATTAGTTACTGTATATTAAAATTAGCATATCATAATTAGCAAGCATCTTTTGGAGAAATTTTTTTTGTATGCTGCTTGGTGCCATCTGCTTATCGTCATGCATGTTTATCATAAACCAAGTGATCCTAGGCCTACCTTACCATAGGCCTATCCATACTAGGCCAAGTGACGACATGAGGTCAAGTGATACCAAGGTTGATTCATTCTACGCCCAGTGATCTTAGGCCTAATAATCCAAAACCATAGATCTGGGCCAAGTGGTCTTAAGTCAGTGATACAAGATCTAGTCATGCTAGGCCCAGTTACCCAAAACCATACGTTCTAGGTCAACTTGTTTTAATTCTGCGATACTCCTGCTGAACCATGTTCCAGTGATCCCATCCAGAGCAATGTGGGGTGGATTCTCGTTCATCAGTTAATGTTGAAGGATGCCACTACAGGCAGAATAACAGAATGCTGCTGGTTTAAACCAGCATAATTTATTATAGCATTTATTTGTTATTTCTGTATAATGGAATACAGTCCTTGTTTAGCTTTCTTAATGGAAGTACATTATGGATCTTCTAGGCCTATGGTTAACTACACAATAGACCTCATTTAAGCCTTTTCAAACATAGCATATATAGCATAGCTATATTGTATAACCTAAAGTTTGTGTGAATACAGTTGGTCTATATGTAAAGGAAATTATTTTTGTATTATTTTTGCTTTTTTTTATGTTTTGGTGCATTTCAGAAATCCTGATAGAATTGGGTGCACATACTGTAACATATAAATTCAATTCAAAGTTTGCCATGTTTTCAAATTCACAATAGCAGTGAGACTACAATTTAATTCTTTTTTTTTTTAAACATATTTAAAAAATCATTCCATACTAACTGAAATGATGGAAAGGCTAGGCAAATTCAAAAACATTTTCTAACAGATATTTATAGCTTCTGCTTTTGTCATTAGTGGTTAGTACTAATAATACAAACAATGTAATAATGTTGGCTTCTTTTATCTTCATCGAATTAAACAGCCAAACCTTTACTTGGAAGTTTTTGCTTACTGGCAAATGTCCATAGTTGTACATGTAAAGAAGTACACTACAGAGCAAGTTAAATCCTAGCACCTAATTATATTCAGTGGTGCGAGGAGAAAAGATAATATATAATATAATCATATATTAAAAACAATTGCCCCAAAGCAGCTATGCAGATGCATGTATTTGTAGTGTACATTCGCAGTAAAGCTCATTTGCCAAACTTTTGTTTTAAATCAGACTTGTTATAGATTTTAATATGTTGGTCTTATTGAAAGTGGCTTTATAATTTTAGAAGGTAAATCAATCAAAGGAAGCACACTTATTAATAACATTATATAACCTCCTCCCACTATGGAGGTATTATTGAGAAGGAGATCACTCGGCAAAACTACGCGCACGCAGCGCTATGCAAATGACCCAAGATCAAAGTTGCCGCAGCGCGTAAAGAACGTTTGCGTGATGCCTTTGAAGTCCCATGTGTTCCCAGCCATCAAATTTTCAGCAGGCATAGTTGACCAAAAAATTTAACATGACAAAATGGAGAGCACCTTCTTTTCTCAATGTGCACTACATACTGTCAATCACTATGGCTGCGCAATCTTTTCTATTTTGAAGCTGATACATTTATCTCTCATAAAATATCAAACATATTAATATTTTCCACCAAGAAATATTTCGAATTTAATGGAACTTTTACATGACCTATAAAAGTATAGTATATTTTAACTTCAATTTTCATAAATTGGCCAAAATTCGCCAATTCTAATTTTAACAGATATTAATTAATAAATGATTAAGGATTATAATAAACTAAGTCATTTTAGGGTTAACAAGGGTTAATTATTCGAAAAATGAATCCAAAATCTGAGTATTTTTCAGTTTTACGCTGACTTAGCTTTATAGGTAAACCAGTCAATCTTTAGACAAAATTATTATGAACACAGAAGTAATTTTAACATAAATATTTTACGGAATCCGTTCCTGAAATATACAAATAATATCATACCAAAAGCCCGAAAAAATATAATCAGGGGAACGTTGTTCATTATAAAGATATTTAATGGGTTAAAATATTATTATTAAATATGTTTTGATTATTTGGAAATGCTGTAAATGCTTGAATAAGCACCGCAGCACCTATAACATTTTTAGAGGCTTCAGTGCAGCGCTTATAAAAAAATTATTGGCGTGGTGCTTTCCACGCCCATTCCTGCTTTCCTCACATATTCCCGTAGTTCAGTAGGCCTATCATAGGTCCTACGTCATCTTAAGTAAATGTTTATAAAGAAATGCTTGTTTCTCTATTGTTATTTTTCATTTTAACACTGTATACATTGTATTTAAAACCCTGTTTCTCATAGTGTTTATCCGAGAGCAGCGCTTGGCGAAAAAAATCAGGTTTGGTGCAGCGCTTACTGAGCATTTATGGGAATAGAGATATGGTTAATCAACACTTCAGCTTTGTTTTGCTAAAGAAAAAACAAAACAAAAAAACAGTGAACATACTTGCATTTATGGGAAAATTACATAATCATGACCTTGTTTTGGTTAGCTAGGTGTTAAATTTGACTAACACTCTGGAAATATCCATGGTATAGTATCTACCGTTCCTCGGTTTGGGTTTCTCATAATTGCTCTAACATCAATGTTCCCCCCCCCCCCCTTGG